>NC_138383.1:26468353-26490914 GCF_054177405.1 Leptonychotes weddellii
CGATGGACTCTGAAAAACAAACTGAGGGTTCTAGAGGGGAGGGGGGTGGGAGGATGGGTTGGCCTGGTGGTGGGTATTGAGGAGGGCACATTCTGCATGGAGCACTGGGTGTTGTGCACGAACAATGAATCATGGAACACTTCATCTAGAACTAATGATGTAATGTATGGGGATTAACATAAGAATAAAAAAAAAAAAATTAAAAAAAAAAAAAAACCCATCCTACCAGGTCCTGAGGGAAGTTTTCCAGCCAGACAAAAGACATCCCGAGAAAAGTATGTCTTGTATCTTCTGGGATTTCTGGCCTTGAAAAGAAGCATGTAAGATACACACTGGAAATCAGACATGGAAATCAAAACTAGGTTTCAAACTGCTACTTGACTTTTTTCTTAAAGTGATAAGCAAACTTATTTTCTCACTATATATATATATATACACATACATATATATTTTTTTCTCACTATATATATATATATATATATATATATATATATATACAGTCTCAACTTTAGGAGCTGAACATAACTGCAGCTTGAGCCAAGCCCACTTCCCCATACCTTACCAGGACTTGGTAAACCTTAAAAGGGAATACTGTCTGACTAAAGCCAGACAACTGGCCCCTAAAGAGCACATTTATAATTTATTTATGGCTTAATATTTTCCACTGATAGGATTAATAAATCATGTTTTCATTCAACTTGTTTTCTCTGAGGTATGAATTTCTCTATTTTGATACCAGATCTTAACATGTTTTATTTTGCTTGTCCATTTTCCAGTTCATTTTTGCAGCTACAGGGAGAAATTTATTAGTCTGTATTGCCGCCTTTCTGCTGTGGTGGAGCTGGATTCTCTGAATACCCAACAGTCCCTGAGGGAAGCGATCTCAGACAGCGAGGTTGCAGCTGCCAAACAAAGACACCAGCAAGTTTTAGATTACATTCAGGTAATGGTTTGTTTCTTCTGAGGTAGAATGAAGGAAGAAGGGACAGAGTGGAGGGGATGAGAAACAAGCATGAGAAAGAAAAGCAATCTGGGTTTACTGAAATACCACAGCATGCAAGTTGCCTGTTGATTTGGTTAAAATGTGGAGTTCAGGAAGACGTGAGTTTTTAAACAAAGGCTTAAGAAAAAGCTACATATAAATCACAGCATTACTAAGACTTGTATCAGTCACTATGGTAGGTAGCAGTGGCTTCCCATATTGGAGGGAAAAATCACTGCCAGAAGAACTAGTAATCTATTATTACCTGGTAGCCCACTGATAATTCTAACAGAAAGAAAAGTTGTATTAATTAACTCAATATCCCAGAGTTATGTTAACCCAAATCCAGTTGGACTTAAGAGTCCTCATGTTTTAGACTCCTTTCTGGCAGAGCTGACATTTTAATGTGTGGCTACAGGGGCTGGAAAATGTGTTCCCTATCTATGGTCTTATCTAGAAAAGCCTTAAGATGGCACCTCAGATTCTTGTGACAGGGGCACTGACTAGTCATCAAGACAATTTGGATATCATCTGAAATTGCCTCTCAGTCCCTTGGACAAATCTTATGATCTTTCTGCCTGTATTACCCAACTCACAAAATGAATATAACAGCAATAGCCCATGATAAATATCACTATGGTATATATTCAGTTCAATTTGGTAAACATTTGTTGAATACCCAGATGTCAGGCACTGAAAGAGACGTACAAAGTTGAATTAGATACAGTCCCTGACCATAAAGAGTTTAAAATCCAGTAGGATAGACAAGAAATGTGTATAAATACTATTTGTAAAATGAGTTAGGTGCCAAAAGAGAAGTACCCCCCCAAAAAAAAAAAATTTGTGTCAACACAAAGGAGTAAAAATTTACTTACATATGTGGGTATAAGAAAAGTTGCCATAGAGGATGTAACTGATATCCAAGCTCGGCACAGAGGGATAAATTAGACTATATAGTAAGGAGAAATAGATTGGGGGGCATTCAAAGAAAAAGTATAAACAGATAAGGCAGAAAGAGCAGAAAAACAGTCCGTATTTGGGGAATGATGAGTAGTCAAGATTGGTTGGGGCATAAATTAAGTGAAGGTAGTGAGAAAGCAGGCAAGAATGAAAGTAGCAATGAGATCAGATCGCAAGGGCTTTATTAAAGGCTATGGTAAGAAATTTGTACTTTATTCTGTAGGCAATAGGGACCTGGCCAAAGTCTTAAAGAAAGTAAGTTATAGCCCCTCATAGCTATTTAGCATAGATTCAAGCTGGGGGATAGTCCTTTGCAGTGGTATGGCCATACTGGTTGTTTATAGTAAGCACTCATTCTCATTGGCTACATTCACTAGATAATTTGCATATCATTCCTGGATTTAAAGAGAAGACCAAAAGCAGGGAAATCAAAGATGAAGCTATTACAATCATCTAGGCAAGGAATGCTTTGAGCTTTGAGCATATAAATTTCTCTTAATCCCAACCTCCTGGGATGCCTGGGTGGCTCAGTCAGTTAAGCGTCTGCCTTCGGCTCAGGCATCCCGGCATCCTGCAATTGAGTCCTGCGTTGGGCTCCTTGCTCAATGGGGAGCCTGCCGCTCCCCCTCCTTGTGCTCTCTCTCTCTCTGGCAAATAAATAAAATCTTTAAAAAAAATAAAAATAAAATAAATCCCAACCTCCTAACCTGTAAAATAGGGAAGGTAATAGTACTACTAGCTCATAGTGTTACTGAGAATTCAACAACTGCCTGCACATAGTAAATATGCAGTAAATTATGTATTCATTTATTCATTTATTAATAAGGAGGAAAAACGCTCTGAAACATGGATATATAAGATATGGAATTTACTTAGTACTCAGGAAGAAGATATTATAATATACCTGCAAAGTAGTGAGCAAACAAATCTTACCCTACTTCTCCCACTCTGTAAATGAGATATCTTAGATGATCTCTCAGACTAAAGAAATAAACCTCTTAAGAAATTAATTGCTCTCTTGACCTGAGAATGTGGTATTTAAAAATTCAGACATTCACGGCATTTATTTCATTTTCGGTAAAAGTGGAACGTCGATATGGGGAAGGGGTGGGAAAGGGAAAAATGAGGCAAGAGAATATGAAAGACTGGCTTATCTTCTGTACCCAATACAATGGGCAGTTGGAGCATTAGAAAGAGAACAATGACGAGAAATCAATCAGCATACATTTTTAGTCCTGAGTTCTATTGACAGACCTTGGAGTAATGGACAATTCATTTGACCTCCAGGGCCCCAATTTTCTCATATATAAAATGAAAGGGTTGGACTAGATGACTTTGAAGGACCTGGGTGGCTCTAATATTTCATGACATCTTTAACATCCATAAATAATTTTTAGAGAAGCACTTCTCTAACCATGCCTTAGGTTCTGTTTCTGCTTTATTCCACTTAAGCCTTCCCCTGAATCCAGTATGGCCATCCAGTGAGAAAGCTGACTTTCTTCAGTCTTTCTCAGTCTCAGACCCCTCAGGAGTTCCTGGCTCCATTCTTACTCCCTTACTCCCATTCTTACTCCTTGCCCTCTCCCTTCTTTTTTACCTAGCCTAGGGCTCCACTGCCTTTTTCTCTCTTCCCTTTCATCACACCATTAAGTGGGCTGGATAAAGGCAAGCCAGCCCAGCAATTCCTCAAAGTTCCAGCCCGCTCTGGTCTCCCAAAGCAGGTAACTTGAGAGCCCCTTCTACATACTCTCCTTCCAGCCAGCCAGGTACACATAGACTTGGATAAAAGCCAATTCCCAAAGGGTTCAAAAAATCACTTCTTAGCTGGGTAAACCCTGACCATCTCCCTGTACCCACAGCCTTCAGTGGACTGCTTTGCTCCATCCAACATGGATAAATAACTTCACTGACTAGAGATAATGCAATATCATTTCTCCCCTTATCTATGTTGGGCTTCTCAATCTCTCTCTCACTCGGAATGAAAACCAGCTGCAGCCACTCACCCCTTGGCATTCACAGCTCAGCCCACCACACACCATAACCTGCAGAAGCAACCGCCAGCCGTGAGAGCATTTGTATGATTCCAGATCTAAGACAGTGTTGAAGTCACTACACAAACCAAACATTGTAAAGAGCAAGGGAGTCTATGTAAATACAGTTGAGGAAAAGAAGCCAAGGAGTGCAGCCAGAATAAGGGAGGGCCTGGACCAGGGGAGGTGTAGAAAATCATAGATAAGGTATACAGGTTTTATAGACAGCACACACAGCAGAAATGTCAAAGTGTAGAGACTTGGAGCTTGGCATATTTTGAGCTGCTAAAGCCTAAAGGGCAATTAGGCTATAATTTATATACTGTAATGCTTCAAATGCTCCTAAGCTGTAATAGGAACACAGCTCATTAAATATAGCCAATCTATCATCCCCTCAAGCACCTTGTAACTGTGCTGTGAGAAAACCAATCACCTTTACATTTTAATAAAAATATTATCTTGCCTGAGTACAGAGAAAGAGTGTAATTTATGGGATGAAAACCAAAAATTTTAAAGGGCAGGGTGAGAAATGGATACAGAACTTTCAACCAGCAGACCTAGGGAGTTCATGGTCTTTCTTTTTAAAAACGTGTCAGCAAGTCTTTAGAAGCTGAATTTGGACCTTAAAATCAGGGGGATTATGTTGTCAGTTATTTTTAGATCAACAGTATAAGGTAAAATGGGTGAAAATTGTACTTCTTTTAGGGCTACTTAGCTAAGTCTGTTTTGTTTTTGTTTTTGTTTTTTTTAAAGATTTCATTTATTTGACAGAGAGCACAAGCAGAGGGAGAGAGAGGGAGAAGCAGGCTCCCTGCTGATCAAGGAGCCCAACGTGGGACTCGATCCCAGGACCCTGGGATCATGACCCGAGCCAAAGGCAGCTGCTTAACTGACTGAACCCCCCAAGCATCCCTTTAGCTAAGTCTGTTAAACTCAGTCCACAGGCCTCCCTGTACAAATGTTTTAAACTTTTATTCAGCTAATACTTCTTCACTTCATCACAGAGAAAAAATAAGAAGTAAACATTGTTTATACACATAATTTTAAAATGTATACACTAAATCTCACTGTCCATCCTCAGCAGTAAGGCTGAAATAATCTTACCCAAAGAGAATTAAGTAGATTATTATTAACAATTGTATTGGTTTCTTAGGGCTGCTGAAACAAATTACCACAAACTGGGTGACTTAAAACAACAAGAAATGTATTCTTTCACAGTTCTGGGGACTGAAAATCTGCAATCAAGTATTGGTCAGGCCACACTCCCTCTGGAGGCTCCAGGGGAAAATCTGCTCTCTGCTTCTGCCAGTTTCTGGTGGCTGCTGGCATTCCTTGACTTGTGGCCACATCACTTCGATCTCTGCCTCTGTGGTCACACTGCCTTCTCTTCTGTCTGCCGGTCTCCCTCTGCCTCTCTTATAAGAATGTCTTTATGAGGACATCTGTTATTGAATTAGGGTCCACCCAAATAATCCAAGATAAACTTCCTTCTCAAAATCCTTAACTTAATCACATCTTTTGCCAGACAAGGTAATATTTACTCATTTATCATATACGGCAATATTCACAAGTTCCAGGGCACCCGGGGGGCTCAATCACTTAAGCGTCTGCACGTGGCTCGGGTCATGATCTTGGGGCCCTGGGATCGAGCCCCGCCTCAGGCTCTCCCTGCTCAGCGGCGAGTCTGCTTCTCCCTCTCCCCCTGTGAGCTCTCTTGCTCTTACTCTCTCTTACATAACTAACTAAATAAATAAAAATCCTTAAAAAAAATATTCACAAGTTCCAGCAATTAGGACATGGACATATCTGGGGAGGCCACATTCAGCCTCATACAATAATCATGATTGTCATTGTAACAACTGAAAACTTTATAACAATGTTTGTTTATATAGTGCACTCAGCTACTCACATTAATACTCACAATAACTCTGTGGGAGGGTAGAGATCGAAAGAATTAGGTAACCATCCATCCATCCATTCATTCGCTAAGCAATCATTACTGAGTAGCCTCTCTTGGCACAGGCAAGAGCGAAAGAAAGAAAAGCACAATCCCTGTCCTTGGAAAGCACTCTAAAAGCTGTCCACAGTCATGTAGTGCCTTTAAAATAACTTTGAGACCAGAGTGCTACATGAGGTAGGACCAGTAAAAGCCAGCTGAGAGAGCATCCCATCAAAAAAACTTGCCTGAGTCTCCTCTGGGATTCCCACTTTGGCTTTACCCCCTGAACTTCAGATTTCTCCCTCTACAGTACTCAGTGCATCCTCACAACCTGCCCACTGTTGAATGTCCTGCCCAACTCACTGTCTAATAAAGGCTAAAGCTCAATCAGATGCTTTTATTACCAGCCCTGAATATTCTGCCAAATCCAGAACTAGAAAGCAATGGAAAATGGCTCTTGACCACACTAGTTCACTCTAGCTTGCGTGTCACTCCGAACATGGCAGACTGTCACAGTTTCAGACTCTACTCTGTGTTTGTTTGTGACCATTCTTTAAAGATTACTATTAAGTACAGATTAAGGCCCAAAGAAGGTGTTTTGAAAACAAAATAGAACACTGGGCAGTCCTTTATCTTTAAAACTTCTATAATCAGACTTTAACCTTGCAGTATTCATACAATGGACACCTTCTACCTGGAAGCTGAATGCCACCAACTTTCCAAATGTTCTTCAAATATAAATCATAAAGTGTCAGAACTGAAAGGAACCTCAGACATCATCTAATCCAACCTCCTCTTTTTACAGTTGAGTAAAATGGTCCCGAAGAAGTTAATGGCTTGCTGAAGCCACCAAGTGAAATTAGATGCAAAGCCTATCACAAGCTCCAGGGTCCCATGAAAAAAAATATAGTATAACTAACAGCCCCTCCTTGGAGAGTCAGAAAAACCAGCAAGTTAATGGCCAGTATCTATTAAGATCTGGGAGAATATCTGTCATCCACAGAGGTAGACACAAAAATATGAGTGACTTTTACACTAATACACTTCAGAGAAATGACTATTGTACTTTATAATGAAAATATTGTTAAAATCACTTTGGTAACCCAGAAACCAAAATGATAACAATATAGAATGAGGTACCCTAAATATTTAAGGTTATTTTAATTACTTAGGAATAAGCTATTAAGCTATTTTGTACTTTAGAAGCACTTATTTTATATGTAAGAAAGTAAAAACTTTAATATATAAAGTTATCTCTTTTCTATTAAAATAGGTCCAAGAATCTCTGCTTAGCAAAATATTCCAGTAATGCTTTGCTTTTCAAGTTCACATAGAAGAACTAAAGTTACATTTCTTTCTTCAAGTATTCTGAAATTTAGACTTTATCATATCTCTGCCTCACAATATCCTAATGAGGAATATTTCATCTTATGCTGAGAATCAGTTACACTTCATATGTGTGAGAAATGTACCCTGCAGTTTTACAAAGCACTGTCAAATTCAGCATTTCACCCAATCATCATAGGAGGCCTGTGAGGTATAAAAGGGGAGGGTTTTGTCCACATTCACAAACTGAGGCTCAAAGAGGCCAAGTGACATGCCAAAGGTTATTACAGAGCTAAAACGGTGGGGGGGCCAGCTGGAATTCAGGTCTTCCACTATTTGCACTAAATGATATAGCCTCTCAGGTAAAAATACACAAGGCACAAGAGATTATAAGAAGAGGCATTTTCTGGCTTAGCAAGCTTATGTTGAAAATATTTTACTCAAAACCAGTACAGTGGAAAATGTATCATCTTGGACTCTCAGGTAAACTTAACCATTTTCAATACCTGTTTGATAAACTTAAAGTCTTTTATCATTTCATTCCAAAGCAAATAGATGAAGTTTGGCGTGAAATGAGATGGATCATGGATGCTCTACAGTATGCAAGATACAAACAACCAGTTTGTGGCTTACCCATCACAAAGCTGATAGACCCTTCAGATGAGCAGAACCTCAAGAAGATCAACTCTACATCATCACATATAGACTGTCTTCCATCCCCATCCCCATCCCCAGAGATGCACAGAAGAAAGGCAGTGAGTGGTAAGCAATAAGATCTAAAGATCTATGTTTCAGTCACCAGATTCTTGGTCCTGTCTCCACTGATGAAGCTCTTCTATGCTGAGGCACTGTTCACAGCAAGCAAGAGGAAATAATGCATAATGGTAAGAGTCTAAAAGCATAGAGGGAATAAAATCAGAACAGCAGAGGGACAGGAAATTAGAGCAATAACCTGAGATCAACTCCATCTAGGATTGGAGAAGCTTTAGTCCAGTTCTAGCCTGAGTTTCCAAGATACAAAAGGACACAGAGCAATGACGGGGCTTCAGAAATGCAGAATGGGGACTGATGCAGTGCCAAGCGAGGGCCAAGTCAGCCAAGGGAATCTGACCAAAACCAAGTAAGTAAGGAGAACAGGCCCAGTCTCTAGTAAATAGAGACTGACAGGAAAGAGGCAGACTGACAGGAAAGAGGCAGAAAGCAGATCCTAGCCTGGGTAAGAATTCAGGGCAAACTTCTCACCCAACATAGCACCACTGTCCTGGGGTGAAAAATGGGAAAGCAAGAAACCTTGGATAGGGGCGCCTGGGTGGCTCAGTCGTTAAGCGGCTGCCTTCGGCTCAGGTCATGATCCCAGGGTCCTGGGATCGAGCCCCACATCGGGCTCCTTGCTCGGCGGAGAGCCTGCTTCTCCCTCTCCCTCTGTCTGCTGCTCTGCCTACTTGTGCTCTCTCTGTGTTAAACAAATAAATAAAAATCTTTAAAAAAAAAAAACCTTGGATAAACTAGCATCCTGACCCTGAGGCTAAATGAGTAGGTTGGCCTCATCATGGATACAACAAGCAGGAGACAACTTACAGATAAGCTGTGGAGATGCCCAGCACATCACCTCTACTCTTGGGAATTGAGTTTGAGTTTACATGGAAGTGCTAAGAACAAAAACATGGCTCGGTTAACACAGATTTCTACAAAGGACTTTTTGGCTTAGAAACAGAGAGAAAGCATACTACTCAAAGGCAATATAATGCTCTTGCCAAGGACATGTTGAGACTAGTGCCATTTTCTAGCCAATTAAATTAACGGCATTCAAAGCATCTTTCTTGATTCTATAGCTTGTAAGAGCTCCAATTCTGTAGGCTTTACATTAATAATAATTAATATTTTTAATAAACAGCTCTGAAATATGGGCTTGTCCCATAGGGGGCAGCATGGTGTAGCAGAAAGATGTTGGACTAAGAAATCAGAGACCTGGATTCAAATCACAGCTTTTGTTTTTGTTATTACTATTATTTAAATTCAGTTAGCCAACATATAGTACATCATTAGTTTCAGATGTAGTGTTCAGTAATTCATCAGTTGCATATAACACCCAGTGCTCGTCATATCACATACCCTCCTTAATGCCCATCACCCAGTTAGCCCACACCCACACCCACCTCCCCTCCAGCAACCCTCAGTTTGTTTCCTATAGTAAAAAACAAAACAAAACAAAACCCACAAAAAAACAAAAAACAAACAAAAAAAATCACAGCTTTCTTTTACTACTCATATGAGCTTGAACAGCTTACTACATTTGAGTCTCAGCTTCCATGTACAGAAAATAAAATTAATATCTACACCTTTAAAAGTTACTTGTGGTTAAGACAGTGTATGTCAGAGATACATGGCATATAATGGACAATAAATTGTAGGTATCATATTTAGTGTTATTACTCTTATAGAAAACTTTAGTGGGTGGCGCCTGGGTGGCTCAGTCAGTTAAATGTCTGCCTTTGGCTCAGGTCATAATCTCGGAGTCCTGGGATGGGGCCTCGCAACAGGCTCCCTGGAGCCTGCTAGCCTGCTTCTCCCTCTCCCTCTGCCCATCACCCGCTCCCCTACCCTCACCCCCACTCATGCTCTCTCTTTCTCTCTCTCTCAAATAAGTAAATAAAATCTTTTTAAAAAAGAAAAGAAAACTGTAGTGGAGATATGAACCTTTTCTGTAAGTAAGTTTATATATGCTCCTATATTTTACAAATCTCAATGTCTAAAAACCAACACTTGGCAAATGGAAGAACTTGAGAAACAGCTAATTTACATTACTATTCTATGACCTACCAAACACTTTTTTTAAAGAATCCTTTGAGTAGAATTTCTCAAGTGTATTTTTGTAGATTCCCACTGAGCTGGGCATTCGAATAAAATACCATCCCTGCCATGACACAAAATGTCATGGTAATTACATATGTGCTACGATGAGGATATGTATATGGTGCTAATGGAGTCTTCTGGATGTTTAACCATAGGTTCGTAAGATCAAAGAGAGCTTCCTGGAGGGGGTGACAAAGTACTAAAGAATAAGCAGGAGTTGAGCCAAAAAAAGAGGAAAGGGGAGAGTATTATAGGCAAAGGAAGCAAAGTGTGCAACTGTATTGTAGTTCAGGGAACTGTAAGCAGTCTGGTTGAACTCAGGATCCAAAGACACTATTCAGCCTTTTTCTCTTTTCATTAAAATATATATATATATTTATTGGTTATCCACTGTGTTCCAGGTACTCCTTGAAGTAACAGGGATATAGTGATAAAACAAAATTTCCACTTCCATAGAGCTTACATTCTAGAAAAAGTAACAATGAAAACATAAACAAGATAATTTTATATAGTGAAAATTCCAACGTATATTACAAAACAGGAATCAAGATGAGCGGGGAGAATGCTGAATTCACTAGGATGATCAGCAGAGACCTATCTGTGAAGGTTACATTTGAACCAACCACAGAAAAAGGAGCCAGTAATGCAAAGATCTGGAGTTGGAATATTCCAGGCAATAAAACAGCAATAGGCCCTGAAGTGGGTGAGGGATGAAAAGAAAGCCAAAGTCATTGGAGCATAGCGAATAAAGGGGCTAGTGGTGAGAGAGAGGGTAGAGAGAAAGGCAGGGGCTAGATCAGGCAGGGCCAAGGTAAGTAGTTTGGATTTTATTCTACTTGTGATGGAAAGCTATTGGAAACTTTTAAGCAAGGACTGGTATGATCTGAATTACTCTTTAAAATCAAATCTGGCTGTTGTATGAAGAGACCACCGTGGGACAATATTGGAAGCAGGGAGATCAACTACGAAGCTAGTAACAGAGGGATACCAAGTTTTCTGGCTTAAGTGTCTTTGACTATCATGATGCCATTTACCAAAAAAAGGTTAGACCAGAGGAGAAACAAGCTTGGGTGGTTGGGCATGTTGAATTTAAATTAGTTTAGGACATTCCACACAAAAAGAAACATTCAAGAGAGAAAAAGGATTATGGGGTCTGGAGCTCAGGAAACAAAACTGGACTAATAATATGGATTTAAGAATTACTGATGTATGAATGATATAGCTACAAATATGCTTGGGATTCCCTAGAGAGAGAAGTTAGAGTAAGGAGAGGAGAGTCTGGAAAGATCCCTGTGGAATGGACAGCAAGACTTCTTAGACCAAGAAACAACAATCAGAAGGAGAAGATAAAAAACAAGAGAATAGTGTCACAGAAATTAAAGCAGGTCAAACGATGGTGAGAAGTTAAATAAAACTGAAAAGTTTCTATTGGGTTTTTTGTTTGTTTTCTTTTCAACAAGGAAGTCATTTGTAATCTGGATGATAGCAGTTTGTGAAGGGAAGGAGATAGAAACCAAACAGAAGTAGATCAGGGAGTAAATGGGAGGTAAAGGAAGGGAACCGGTAAGGATACACTCTTCAGAATCTTGGCTGTGAAAGAGAAGAATGAGGGAGGGCAGTGGCTAGAGAGGTCTAGGGTTGAAAGGGCATTTTTTTTAAAGGCAGGATAGATATTCCCTCTGTTGTTCCGCAATTTACATTAAGTCTACAACCAACTCTTCAATTCTCCTTCCACCTTCGTAGCCCTTAACTGCCCTCTCTGCTCGCAGAACTTTCCCAGCATTTAATGTTCTCTTGGCCACAGGGTCCTAAGGAGGTCCCCTTGGCTGTATGAGGGTGGCCTCTCCTGGGCCACAGAAGTGCCAGACTCTCATACTGGCCAGATGATGGGTTACACACACTCTCTACTGAGAGGATCTGGCCAATTACGTTTGGATTTTATTATTAATCTAAATGTGAGCGATCATCATTCTGTTCCTTAAAATATAACTCTCTCTTGGGTCCATTTATTTCTCTGAAGCCAAGATTCCATGGGCTGTGAAACACAAAGACGGTTAGGGAAGCAAATGAAAAACGGAACCCAGTGACAGGGAAACTGGGTAGAAACATTTAGTGGTCTGACCCCCTCACAAAAGCAAAAGCATTTCAGAGCAATGAAATCTGCTCCTGCATACTCTCTCCTCTGCACTAGTGTGGCCACTTTTATTTGGAAACCATTTATGAAGAGGAAAAAAAACCAGTTTAGAGGAACATCCCTAGTGAGTTGCTCATAGAGCAGAGTTTGCAATACAATTCCATTCTGTGTGGGTAGGGTTCACCTAACTTCTGAGGAGCCTATCACAAAACTGCCAGCCCAAGATTCTGTTTTAAGGCTGTTGAGTACCTTGGATTTGTCTGTGTGGGTCTACATGTGTTGAGGGGCAGGGGAGGAGGAGTGGAACTCTTTAACTTAACTTCCCATTTCCGTGTGGTTTTCAAACACAAAGTAGAACTCCTCTGAGTCAATTAAAATTAAGCATCTCCCAAGGACCCAAGGGGGAAAGTTGGCTCCTAGAAAAGGCAACTCAAGGCATGGGGTGGAACGATTTGGTCCATCGCATGGGTATTTTCTCTCCCACTCCTTTTCTGTGGGGATAGTGGTCACAGGCAGCAGCAATTTTGTTTTCCGATACTGCTATTTCTCCTAGTGACGCATGGGTGAGGCAACTGGGGGGGGGGGGGGCTTGTTTCCTTCAGATGCATCTGAATATTATCCTGATCTTCCAAATGTAAATCTTCCTGGTAACCTCTTCCCAGATGATGTTAAAAACACTATAGTATAAAATAAACAGTTCAAAAAAAAAAAAATCAACAGGAATCTGAAGATGTTATTTCTCTTGGGAAATCAGAAGGTGAACAAACCCCTGAGGTTCTACCCAAGGCCTGATGAGAGATTTAATTCTTCATTTATAAATTATTTAAATTCTACTTAAACACACTGGAAATAGAGTGAGTGAAGCACACAAAAAATACAAATTTGGACAGTGGTACATTAAAAAGGTGAAGATAGATTTTTTTAGGGCAAATACTGCTTATTATTGCTGTCTTTCTGTCCTGCCATGCCCCCTGCCTTTAAGAGAAAATCAATCGCTTTAAATCAATTATTCTTTTCTGAAATGTCACCTCCACATAACGCCCTCAAAATCCACATCAACTCTACTCAGCTGTTGTTGGCCTGATCCACAGAGACCAGGAGTTGCAACACCCATTACAATAGCAAGAAAGCCAAGCTTCCTAAGCCAGCACTAATACTATGGGCAGAACTTTCATCAAACAGCTCCTGGGTCAGTCAGAGGGGAAACGCAAGGCTCTACCACTGCTAGCCTGCCCAGTGGGCCTTCTAAGGGAAATTGAGGAGCACAACCAGGTTTATTAAAACAACAACTAGGCAAGGTGCCACCATGCTTAATGGAGCATATGGCCTGGATCTGGGGATGGAAGCTGCACTTCGCATTCTTTTCCAGGAAGGGAGGGAGTGGCAGCGGCCTCAGTCCCTGGAAACTCCTCAGTGCCCTGGCTGGCATCCTGGAGATTTTCCCAGCTTGTTCTGGGAGGGGTATCCCACTCTAAGCAATAGGTTCCACTAAGTCTTATAATAAATAATACAACCACCATGGAAGTCAAATATTTAGATTCCCACTAGAACAGTGTTTCCCAACTGTGGGTCCATGAACCTACAAGATAATATTTACCCCTCCATACCCACGCCCATTTGCCTGTCCTTGGGTTATGACAGTTATAACCAGCTCTTCTTTTAATTTATCTCCTACCTCCCTTGCTCTTAGGAGCTATGGTAAAGAAGGTATATCATTTACTAATTCACTGTTAAATCTAGGCTGGGAAATACAGACTGAACTAGATCATCACCAGCACAAGACGCCATGCAAGAGATGATTATTCTCCTTTCTTATCAACAGTATTCTCACAGCAAAATCTTGAAGTTTATCTGATTACTGGTTTGTATTTTAATGAGTCACCTCGCAGTACATTTTCTAGTTACTCTCTAAATATTTAAGGGTAGAACGGCACTTGAAGTATTTCTAACAACCTGATTTAATCACCACAGCACCTATGGAGACAGGCATCTTAATTACCTACATGCCATAGAGGAAGAAAGGTTCAGAGGTGCAAAGTGATTTGCTCAAGATCATATACACAGTAAGAAGCAAGAGAGGACTTCAGCCCAGGTTTATTTGATTTTAAGACAGTTGTTCTTTCGCCTACAATTAGGCTGATTCTTAAGTCAAGCATCACCAAATATAAAGCAAAATGACTTAGGTGATTGTTTTCAGGAATTTCTATGGCAGATTAAGGAAATTAGCTCCTTCCAGGCTGCTCTCAGTATTGTTTTTAAGAGGCAATCAAATCTCACAACTCTTTACGCTCCCAGATTTCAGTATTTGTTTTAGTTTCAATCAATTCAACATACTTTACTGAGAGCTTTGTATGCACCAGAGAAACAGCACAAGAGGCTAATAACACAATGATGATTAAGTCGCAGTCTTGTTAGGAGGTCCTTATGGTCTACTATCCATGTTCAGATTAGATGATCTGGGAAACAGAAGATTCTGCATGCCCCTTTGCTTGACTCCTTCACTGATCGATTCCTTCTCTGACTGACTTCTTCAACATTTACTGGGCAGAGATAAACAAGACATAGTGCATGCCCTCTGGAGTTCATGGTTCAATAATGGAGATAAACATGCAAATGAATAGCTTGTAATAAACCTCAATAAATGCAATAACAGAGATATAAATAAAATGCCGTAAGAGGCAAGAGAACTAAGCAACTAACTGTATCTGGGGAAATCAGCACAGGTACTTCCTGGGAGTCTTAAAATGTGATTCCCCATTGAAAATCAGAAGGTCAGACATTTGAGGCACACCTTCATATACTCCTTAGGCCCCTGAAAACAATAAATGCTCACTATTTGTATGCTGAGAGGTCCAAGTGCAAACTGCTCTTGCAGAGTGCTTGACCTGTGGGCTGGAAAGAGGAAGAAAGTGTCACAAACTCCTCAGCAGTTGCTTGTAGTTACAGTCATTTTTACTATCAGACTTCTACTGGATTGAATGGCGACCCTAAAATGATATGTCCGTGTCCTAATCCCCATAACCTGTGAATGTGACCTTATTTGCAGATGTAATTAAGGATCTTATGACGAGATCATCCTGGATTATCAGGGTGACCCCTAAATCCAATGACAAGTGTCCTTATCAGAGACAGAAGAGTCCACGTGAAGACAGAAGCAGATAGTGGCAATGCCAACAGCCACCAGAAGCTGGAAGTGGCAAGAAAGTACTCTTCCCCAGAGTCTCCAGAGGGAGTGCAGCCCTACTGACACCTCGATTTCAGGCTTCTGGCTTCCAGAGCCGTGAGAGAATACATTTCTATAGTTTCAAGCCACCCAGTATGTGGTGGTTTGCTGTAGCAGCCATAGGAAACGAATACAAAACCTAACCTGTTTCTCTAGCAGCAGCAACATCAAGAAGCGCTTACTGAGCGTTTAATTAATACAACTCTGTGTGGGTCCCACACAAAGCAGATTAGATGAACTAGGTCCCAGCCCTCAGGAACCTTCCATGGAAAGCCATGAAAATGCTAAAGTGAATAGCAGTATGGCAGGTCTTTGGGGCGAGACAAATCTGCATGTGAGCTCCTATCCTGCTACTTATCAGCTATGTATGAATTAGAAAATTTAATAAGCCTAAGATTTAATACTCTTATCTGCACAATGGGAATTGTTTTAAGCATTAAATAGGATAAAGGACCTAGACTACTTAGCATAATGGCTAAGCACTAAGCATAATGGTAAGCACTAAGAAAATGCCAGGTATTGTTATTACTAGCGTGGACACGAATGCATGTGGACAGCTGAATAGACAACACTGATCAGATAGAGAAGCTCAACTAAAGTCAATTCTTTGGATCTTA
This sequence comes from Leptonychotes weddellii, assembly GCF_054177405.1. Taxonomy (NCBI): domain Eukaryota; kingdom Metazoa; phylum Chordata; class Mammalia; order Carnivora; family Phocidae; genus Leptonychotes; species Leptonychotes weddellii. The sequence goes on from NC_138383.1 coordinate 26,484,418, forward strand.
CTTCCAGCCCAATTTCAAATCTTCAGTTAACCTCTCTTCCTCATCACATTGACACCTGTTGCTGCCATCATCAAAAACAACCCATAGTTCTGAGACCCTGTTACTTGCATTGCCCAGTTTTTCTCACAAAAGATGAGGAAAAGTGCTGTCTAAAACTTGTTTTAAGATTATTCAAGTCCTTCAGCCCAAGCCTTTATCCAATTCTCTTCTTCAAACATGAAAATCTCTTTATATCTATCTTCTTCCCTACCTCATGCCCTTCTGATCTTTTTCACTAAAAACCAATGCCAGCACTGGTGCTCACAAGTGATCACCCCTTCTTGTTACGTCCATCAGCCTACCCCTCTTAGATCTTCAACAGTTCCATCTCCGGTAGTGCCTTCTTCTCTACCCACAAACATCTTCCCTCAGCCTTGCAACCCACCAGGCTCTCATTCCATCTCCTCCAGGATATCTTGGCCAACCCCTCAAGCTCAGTCTGTCCCAAATTAAATTTACCACCTCTTCCACTGCCCAATCCAGCCCCAATCCACTGCTTAACCCTGCTGCATTTAACCCCTCCAGCTTAATGCAGATACCACCATTCAGACACTAAGCCCTGAAACCCGCTAGTCACTTCAGGGCTTGACACTCACTTCTCCAAGTTGTCTGGGACACTCTTCCCTCAAACTTTCACATAGCTGGTTCCTTCTGATCCTCAAAGTCTCACCTAGACTCGCTTCTCTACAGGGATTTTCCTCCCCTGGCTACATTAGCAAAAGAACCTTCGTCCCAAGTCACTCTCTACCTGAAACCCAGTTTCATTTTCTTCATAGAACTTTGCACTATCTGAAATTAATCTTTTGTATTTTTTGACTTATTTATTTTAATCCACTCTCTATGAGCTGCTTAAAAGCAGATACCCTATCTGCCTAGCACAAAACAGGTGCTTAGTAAACATCTTTGAATGAGTAACTTTCCCGGATTTCTATTTTCCTCCACATAACCACGGCTCTTGCACAGCCCTACAACCTGAAAAAGATAAATATTTAAAAGAAACACAGCCTGGACCTCAGCCTCCTGGTTGGCCTCCCTGCTGTCTGTTTCCTCCTCATCCAGTTCATCTTACATCCTACCTGCTACAGAATTATCCTAAATCACAGCTCTCAACTCGTCAATTACTTTTTCAAAATTCTTCAGTAGCTACCCATTGGGTACAAAATTAGGTACAAACTCTTTATCCAGGATTCACTACTCTCTTCTGGCTCTGCCCTACCTTTTAAAAAATTAAATTCCCTTTTTAACAAACATTTATTTTGAAATAATTAGAGAAACAGTAGGTTGCAAAGAAATGTACAGGAATTCCCATGTACCCTTCCCCCAACCTCCCCAACGTCAACAACTTACACAGCTCTTATACAATATCACAGCCGAGAAGCTGGTACAATCCACAGAGCTTATCCAGATTTCACTAGTTATGTATACACTTGTGTGTGCATGTGTGTATGCGTGTGCATGCACATGCACACAAGCACTCAGGCTCACTTGTATAGCTCTATGCAGTTGTATCATATGTGTAGCCTTGGGTAATCACCACCATTACCAAAATACTCAACTGTACCATCACCACAAAACTCCCTCTGTTCCCCCTTTATTGCCTTACTCATCCTGCCCATCTCTACCCTTGCTACTACTATCTATTCTTCATCTCTGTAATTATGTCATGAATGTTACATAAATGGAATTCTTTATTTTTATTGATAAGTAGTACTCCATAGTATGGATATAACACAGTTTGTTTAACAATTCATCCACTGAAGGACATTTGGGTAGCTTCTGGTTTGTGGCTAATACTAATAAAATTGCTATGAACATTCATGCACAAGTCCTGCATGAAAATAGCCTTAATTTTCCTAGGATAAATTCTTTAAATTTAGAGTGCAATCACTGGCATCTTACTTTTGTAGCCTCATTTTCCCAAAATTCCTTTCCTGTTCCCATATTACAGTCAAATAGGACTGCTTGTACTGTTTCTTCTTTATTTAACCTTTATTTATTTATTTAACCTTTATTTAATTTCTAATCTTCTTATCATTTATTTATATCATTTATATCAATTATTAATAGCTGCCTAAAACAGTTTTTGAAAGTGGATGAAGAAATAAAATAATTTAGACAGAGAATAGAGATGAATGAGGGAATAAATAAGTAAGAGATGATAGAGTATCTTATCAATTCTGCCCCAGTGAAATGTGATCTCTTTCCTATAAACCTGCATCATATTTGCTAAACTCCTCTTACAAAATGTCTGTTCTTCTAGTCTCATAGATGCACACATGCCCTATCGTTCCATTAGAACAGTAAACTCCCTGGAGACAGATCATTTCTTATTAATTTTATATTTACTTGGGCATCAAGTACAGTGCTTCGTTAGGAGCAGGAGCTCAAGCAAAACAGAATCTGCATTGTTGAATGAATGGATGAATTAAATATATTTGCCCTAAGAGGGCTCTGATCTAACCAGGAATCCAGGATGTTATATTTGCATTAAAAAAGACAACTAATAATGTAAGTCTATACAGGCTAAGTGCCAAAGGATAATAGAAGCAAGAAGTGTTAGAGAAATGCAGACAAGTGAGAAATTTTTTCTGGGATAGTTGGGGAATGTTTCTTAAAGAAGGCTGTGTTTGGGGGAAACCTTGAATAGAAGAGTAGACCTCAGAAAAGTAGAAAAGGCAGTCCTTTTCAGTAAACATTATTTAAAGAACAATATATGGGTTGATCTCATTCTTTGTAGCTGCTGGACAATATTCCATAACACAGATGTGCCCAAATTTTTAAACCATCCTCCTAATAATAGACATTCAGATGTGCATGAGTTAGGATTAAGTTTGCATCCATGTCACAGAAAACCCAAATAAGAGTGTCATGAACACAAGATACCTTCTCTCGTGTGAAAGCAGCCCAGAGGCAGACAATTCATTGTTGGTATGTGGACTCCATGGTCCTCAGACTCCACGCTCCATTTTTCAGCTCCAACACCCTAGCATATGGCTTTTTTTCCAAGGTTGCCTCATGTGCCTAGCCAACACATCTTGTTAAAGGCAACTGAAAGGGAAGAGAAAAAAACAAAGTGGCCTGCCTCCAAGATAAGCCAGCTCCCCTTATGTAGCCTTCCAGAAGTTTCATATAGTACTTTCAGTTCTAACTCATTGGCCAGAACTTAGTTATATGGCCATATCTAGCTGCAAGGGAAGCTGAAAAAATCCTTTACAGGAGTGCATTGCTGTCTCAAAGAAAATTTAAGATTTGTAACCAAAAAAGGATAATAAATACTGGGTAGCAGCCAGCAGTGAGAGAACAAACCTGAAATCTTGCCCTGCCAATGAGTAAGCGCACACATCATCTTCCATAGTCAGGAAAAAGATTAAGAAAAGAAGCACTTCACGCCCTGACCCTGAAATAAACAAACAAGCAAAAAAAAAAAGGATTACATCTGGTTCTACTTCCTAAAATAGAAGAAACCTTAATCCTGTTTGTGTAAATTACTAACTCCCTAACAAAACAAAAATTTTCGCTGAAGTCTACAATATTCTTATGATAATCATGTCTGATTTTCCACCATGAACGATGTAACTATAACCTTGTAATCCTGTGGGTTTTTACTTTAAATACCTATTGTATTTTTCAATCAGCAAGCCAGTCCTGAATTTGGACTCCCTTGCAGAACTTCACAAGTAAGCTATTTTTTCTTTTCTCCAGTGATTTTTCTTTTCTTAATAATTTGGTGCCTCTAAGTCTTCCTTTCACACAGTCTCATCCACAAGATTCTTTCTCATTTTCGCTATTATAAATCACACTGTGGTAAATAACTTGTAAATGCTTCCATGTACACAGAGTGACAATTTCTCAAACACCGATATCTATAAAAGGACTTGCTGGGACAAATGATATGTGCATTTTTAATATAGTCTACCAAAACACTATCTGAAGAGCTGTGCTAGTTTATATTCCCAGCTTCATTCTATGAGTGTCCCTGATTCCCCACACATCACCAACACATGAGATTATCACTCTTTTTATTTTTAGCCATTCTGATGGGCAAAAACATGTCTTGTTGTTTCAACTTGCATTTCCCTAATTACCACCTAATAAGTAACTGTAGTCTGTCTAAGCTGAACATCTTTATTATGTTTATTGGCCATTTGTATTAATTATTCTTTGAAAAACTGATTATCATCTGCCCATTTAGCTTGTCTTCTTATGGATTTATAGAAGTTATTTATATATTCTGGTTATTAATCTTTTGTTGTACATAGTATTACTGTTTTCTTCCAATCTATCACTTACCTTTTTACTTTGTTTATAGTATCATTTGGTTTACAAAGTATTAAACTGTGATGCAGTCAAATTTGTCACTTCTCTGACTTCTAGGATTTTGTCTTGCTTACAAAGACTGTGCCACCCTAAAATTACAAACACATTGTCTTCTGTTACTTGTAGGGCTTGCCTGTCACATTTAAGCTACACAATATTTATATAAAGATAAATAATAATCCTACCATGAGGTAGGATTTTCTCTAATTATTTTGCTAAAGGGATAACCAATTGTCCCAACACCATATCCTGAATAATCTATTCACTCCCCTATTTTGAAATGTTATCTTTACCATATGTTATCACACAGAATTACCACTATTTGTAGACTTGACTTTTCTGTTCTACAGATCCATCTGCCCATTTGTACACCAATACTATAAAGTTTTAGTTATCAAATCTCCGTAGTATTTTTTGGAGGCGCCCGGGTAGCTCACTCACTTAAGCATCTGCCTTCCGCTCAGGTTATAGTCTCAGGGTCCTGGGATTAAGCCCCACAGTGGGCTCCCTGCTTAGTGAAGAGCCTGCTTCTCCCTCTCCCTCTGCCGCTCCCCCTACTTGTTCTCTCTCTCCCCACCTCTCTGTCAAATAAATAAATAAAATCTTTTTTAAAAAACTGTAGTATTTTTTGATATCTGGTAAATCAGGCTCCTCCCTATTGTATCTTTAAAAAAAAAAAGTTGGCTGTTCTCATAAATTTTCTCTTCCAGATGACTTTAAACATAAGTTTACTAAATTCCACTTAAAAATCCTACAGAGATTTTTTTTTTAATTGAGATTGCCTGATTTGTAGATTAGCAATTTTTCATTTTCTTTTTTATTTATTTCATTTATTTGAGAGAGTGAGAGAGAGAACATGAGCCGGAGGGGCAGAGGGAGAGAGACTCTGGAGCAAACTTAGTGCTGAGCATGGACTCCTACACTGGGCTCCATCTCACAAACCCAGTATCACGGCCTCAGTTGAAACCAAGAGTTGACCTCTTAAACGACTGTGCCACCCAGGCGCCCCCAGCAATTTTTCTTTTTAAGAGCACTTGCATGTTTTCAAATAAATACATGCTTTCAAAATTAGCATATATTTACCAAGTACCTACCTTGGGCTGAGTTCTGTGGGAAATTCAAAGGATTTTTAAGACAGTCCTTGACCCACGGAAATGCACAACCTGACTGAGAGGGAGAAAAAGATAAACAACTAGTGCATTAAATGACAAATATCTATAGAACTAAACTTGTGGCTCATTTATGGTCACTATAATATGCACTTTGAGGCTTATTTTTGTCTCTCATCTTACTTCTGTTTTTGTTTTTTCTTTGGCCTTACTTTTGCTTTTTTTTTTTCTTTTTAAACACCTGACAACTGGGGTAAATGTTTATAAACATAATCAATTTCTATTTTACAGTCATCCTAGGTAAGAAGTTCTACTATCATCCCCAGTTTACAGATAAGAAAACTAAAGCTCAAAGAACTTAAGTAACTCTCCCAAGATCACAGAACAAGTAGGTGGAGGATAGCTAGGCTCTGAAACCCAGTTAACCTGACTTCAGTCCCCATAGTGACACCTCTTCTTCCCTCCCACTTTTAAGTTCTTGGTACTTTACTGAATGCAAAAATCATCTCTGAAATAAGGATAGGAAATGAATAAATGAATAACATTCAGCTTTCTTTCCTGTTTCATCCTCTCTACACATGCCCAGCCAATAATAAAAGTGCACATGGGGAATGAGGACACATTCCCCTCTGCCATTGTCCAGGTTGGACCTGTCTAAGTCCCTCTCCTTCCTTTCCCTTAAGCTAAGCACAGGGCCCACTACATAATTTACAGGACCCTGTGCAAAACCAAAACATGGGGCCCCTTGTTCAAAAATGATGACTACCGTCAAGAGGTACAGAGACCGTCAAATGAAGCGCAGGGCCCTTCTAGGCAGAAGGGTGGGGAGAGCTCAACCACACGGATCTTACCTCCATGAAGCAGGCCCCAGCTAAGAGTTTCTCTTTTTTTTTTTTTTAATTTTTTTATTTTTATGTTAATCCCCTACATTACATCATTAGTTTTAGATGTAGTGTTCCATGATTCATTGTTTGTGCATAACACCCAGTGCTCCATACAGAATGTGCCCTCCTCAATACCCACCACCAGGCT
>NC_138383.1:26491414-26520054 GCF_054177405.1 Leptonychotes weddellii
AGGTCAAGTGGACTTGTTCTAGGTTCCCAGTCAGCTAAACCAAGTCATTCCAAAGTACAGGGTTCTCAACTGGTCACCAAATCAAATTTATCCATCAGCACTGATATATTCATTTAGTGCTGTGTGGTAACCACCAGAAGCAAAAGTAGAGGATGCTTTGCTTCTAGCTTTGTCTTGCAAAGGTAAAATAGGGCACAAAGCAGCCCTTTCTACACACTCAGCTCCCATTCAAGCATGGAAGTGGGCCTTATATTATTCCGGGTGCAGGGACATAGCTGAATTAAATGAAAACCTAGGTTAGAAACAAGACAAGAAGGGGGAAGAGAGAGATGAGCAAAAATGCATTTCTTCTACAATCCTAAGATAAGTAAGTAAAATGATAGTGGATCTGCTCAGATTCTTAGGTGTTGGAATGTCATTGAACAAGAAAGTGCCCTTCAGAGATGGCCCTGCAGTTGATGGAGTCTCTGCAGCCACACTGGCACATCTACTCACCTTTACATCACAGGTCACAGGACAGATTGTCCAGGACTTGGGCTGCTGGCTTCCGCTTGTCAATTTACCCCTTCCAAATCCATTTTTTGCCCTGAGATCAGCTGAACCATGGGCCTCAGGGAAAATCTTTCCTTAGAAGTCCCTGTCAATGGCTCCAAGGCTATGCTTTGAGACACCTGAAATTCATGCTTTGGTCTCAATGCCTCCCACCTGCCCTTCTCACAAATGAGAGACGCAAATCAAAGAGAAATCACACACTGCATATTCAAAAAAGGCCTGAGTCTTCTCTCATTTCCTGGAGCCAAGATTCATTCAGTTTACTGATACTCTAAATGGTCCTTTTCTGCTTCACAGGCATTTTGGTTAAATATTGCTCTTTATGGGCCCTACCCCTGTCCTCACAGTTCTACCATTCCTCCTCATGGGAGTTCATACAAAGTCCCCTGTTCACAATGTTATTCCGATCCCTTCCATTTTTAAAACATTTGATTTAAACATAAATAATTACCCTGGCGGAAAGGTACAGATTTGGCCCATGGCCTATGGTCATTAGAAAACTAAGGCCCAGAGCTCAATCTTTATTTTTTTAAGAGATTTTATACTCAGTGAACCCCCCCAACACACACACACACATATACACACACAAAGAATCTTGAGCAGAATCACTGTGGCTCCTTTTCCATGACTGCAAGGATGCAGTTTTCTTCTGTTCTGAGTGAATTCTATGTATATGGAGTGTTAGAACTAGAAAGGACCATAAAATTAATCTAAGTCCTTGTGTTTACAGATGAGACAATGAAAGTCGAGAGAGGTTAAGTGACTTGCTCAAGGTCACAGAGCTGGTTTAGTCTCAGAGTTAGGGTCAGAACCCAGAACCATTCCCTTCACAGTAGGCTGGCCCATTGGGAATCAGTACATACCGATAGTCAAATTTTAATTACCTATAGGCTACTTACCTAGTTTGCAGATTATCTTTTAATTCCAAATTCAACTCCTTTTCTCAACCTTTACCTAACAGATTTCCATTATCACAGAGCTCCTTGTTGCCAGGAAATACAAATTTCACATAATCGAAATCTAAGCTAAGTTAATTAAAAAGCAAATTTGAGAGAAATGTCATTTAAAATTACACACCATATGACTCCCCTTTAATAACAAAAATGAGAGAGTCATCTGCACTCAGTTTCTGCTTATTTCTAATTATGGGACAGATCATATATGTTGAAAGCTGGAATTGTCAGAAACTAAGAAACCAAGTGATTCTCTGATCATGACATTTCTGATCATGGAAGGAAGCTTGCGACTGTGAATTAGATGGGAGGCATTCAACAGGCAGCAAAAGCAGAGACTGACCCACCCTTCTGGCCCCTCATTTGATCAGTAAGTCCTGGCACATTGGACCAAATAATGACTCATGAAGTTAAATTGCATTAAACCCAAACCCACTAATTGATATTGAGAACACAGGTTATTTTTTCACCTTCTATGAGGAAAAGAGATGCACACCCATGAAATGAATACTGCACATTCGATTTCAATGGGCATAATGAGTCAACTTGAAAATGCATTTTCATAGCAATATTCCTATATAGAAGTGGATGTTATGTCCTCAGTAATTAGCCATTTGTTCAAGTAGGTACCCTCCACCTGTGTGAGCCTTGTTTAAATTAATAGATTCCTGTGAGAGACAATTATGTTCTCTAATTCACAATCCTTTATTTGTATGTCCAGGCCTCTCCTTACAGAGACTTTACAACTTCTGAGGATTTTTTTGTTTGTTTGCTTGTTTGTTTTATTTTATCTTGATGGTTTTGTTTTGTTTTGTTTTGGATATGATGGACTTTTGTCTTTTTTTTTTTCTTTCTTTTTAAGTCCAGTCTGGGAGCCTCTGGAGGAAACTCTCCTGTCCCATAATTTTTCTACCATACTTAACTCTCAATTGTATTATCCAGCTCTCATCATTTGTGAAAACCCTCAAAAATCAATGACCAAAGCCCTCCCATATGTCTGTCTCTATTCTAAGTCCCATGGAAAAACAAAAGAATCAAGAATGAAACACATTCCTGGGCCAGAAGGAGCTCACAGAGTGTAGCCATCATCACTGTACATCTCCTCATTGATGTTTTAGAAAACGCAAAAGCCTGTCTCCTCAGCCAGGCTGCCATAGGGCATGTTGGGCTAGACATCATTGATTTCACTCTTGCTGGCTGTTCATAAAGAAAGACAGCCTAGAAAACACAAGTCACCAATGTATACGCTTGGCAACCATTTACAAAGCTGTCACATTCTCTTAATTGGAGAGGAACTGGGAGACAGTAATTAAAAACATTTACTCTAGGGAATGGGTATTTTAAGAAGTGGGTACTCAAAGATGAGACCCAGTCCATTTTAAGAACATTCACTAATGCTCAAAGCAATAATTACACTGGATAAAATGGTTCCATTTGGTTTGAAAGTTGAAGCCGGTTAGTAATAATATTCCTCCAGCCCCCATTCCTGAAGGATCCCAAAGCACTTTATGAAAAGCAATGACTGAAGCCTTGTTGTACTCTCCTAAAAAGACCTTGTCTGGGAGCCACCTGGCAAACACCTACCTTATCCTTGCCAGGAGATCGTGCCAGACAAGTGGGAAAGAGGACTGGCCTCTCATTCATTGTTATCCTGCCACACAAAGGTGCACTCTGGTGAGCGTTCAGCTCTTCCCTTGAAGACAGCAATTTTAGACAAAGAGGCATACCAGAAAATCCTAACTCCTTGGCCTCCCCCTTGTTCTTCATGCTCTACCCAAGATGTACTCCCTTTCTCTTGGAGAACTATCAACTCAAGCTGTTAAGGGATCTGTCGTGGATTTAAGTTCCCTAGTTCTGTCAACAGCACACAGAAGTCACTGGCTTCTTAAAATTGATACTGTTGGAAAGATGATTGCATTACCCTACAGTACTCTCAAGTTTGTATGTAGCAGAACCAGAGCAGAAAGTGTCCATCTCTTGGTGTATTTGTTTATTGAATTATAGCATACCAGTTAGAGAGGATAGTTATAGGTTAACAAGACAACACTCTCAGAGAGTTGCAAGTCACTTTATAAAGTCGAAATATTTTCCCAGATGATTCAGTGACGCAAACCTGAACTTTTTTTTTTCCTGGTCATACCTTGAAGGAAAAATGTAAGGGAGCTATTTGGAAAGCAATGATACCTCTTCACAGGTAGTAGAGGGAACAAGGGAAAAACTTGTTTCTTTGCTGGTCACCTCTCATAAGATGTTCAAACACATGGCTTACGACTGTTAAGCTCAACTTCAATGCGGCCTTACAAACAACAAGGGTAGTGTATTTGAAGCTATGTTGCACAGCTTGGAAACTTATTCTAAGATCCTAATTCAGAGTTTTTCTGAGGTGTTGAACTTTGCCATTAGCAAAAAGTATTTTTAGAAAAATCCATTGACTGTTTATGAAGCACTGATTTTGCCATATTTCGGGTCTCTGGTTTTTCCACCACATCTGCACCCAGTGGGTTGTATTTGTTGTTTTCAGTTTTTTCTTCTACTTCCATTATTAATGAATTTGTAAAATGGTCATTCAAAAAGACAGTTGGTTTTGTTTAACAACCAGATAGATAGACGATGAAAATATTCTATTTTGATAAAAGAAGGAGGTTTGTTGTGGTTGTTTTAAGTATTACCCTAGGGTCCTTCCCCTCCAGATAACATCCTTTTTTTTTTTTTGCCAATATTTAACTTAGTGGCAAATGTTATCAAGCTATTAGTTAATGCTCTTTGGTCCTCTTCCTTCAGTCCATGATGTGAAAGTCTGAATACGCTTTCACAGTAACCACTATCCAGTAGCTGATTTATAAAAACCAAGTCTGGCAAATTGTTGTGTTAAGTCAGTCTGAGTTGCTGTATTGCTTCTTGCCCTGTGACCAATTGGATGTTTGGGGATATCCCATGTACGTGGTCACAAGCATCAGGTTTTGTGGGGTTTTTTTAAGATTTATTTATTCATTAGACACAGAGATACAGAGAGAGAGAGAAAGAGCATGAGCAGGGAGAGAGGCAGAGGGAGAGGGAGAAGCAGGCTCCCTGCTGAGCCGGGAGCCCGATGTGGGGCTCGATCCCAGGACCCCGGGATCATGACTTGAACCGAAGGCAGACGCTTAACCATCTGAGCTACCCAGGCGCCCACAAGCATCAGTTTAACATTTGTGATGGAAAAAGAATTAAAGAAGTGTGTGTGTGTGCGTGTGTGTGTGTGTAGTGGGGGAGAGATGTTTCATAGAAAAAGTAATTTAAGTGACATTCTATTAGGCAGTGTTTAATTGCTTCCTGCCTGATGTGTATATAGTGATTTGGCTGATTATTGGTTATTTGTTCAAAACTATATCTTGTTGCTATGTATGCAACTGAGTGTATGTAAAAGTTTAGACTTCAGTACATTATCTGCACAATTTTGTGTGCTTTAAACCTCTGTAAATGTACAGATGAATCATGTATGGTGTATTAAATGTGACCTCCACTCTTGAAACAATAATATTTTGTAGTATGTACTTTTGCAAACTATTTGAACATTTTAAATGGATATTGTAAATAGCCAGTACACTCAATCATAAACAATACTGGTAAAATGCATGCCTCTTCAACCTCCCAGTTTATAAGAAGAGGTCAGGAGTTAAGAATTAAGATAATTTTTCTAATGGCAAGTATTTTTGATAATTTCCTACCTGCCTAATTGTATTTGGAAGAAAAACTGTCAGCAGAGGAAATGACTTTATTTCGTAAGCATTAAAGAATACTAATGTACTTTATATCTAACCTGATGTTGTTGAAATATAGTTCATGGGAGAAGAAGTGAAAAATATTTTTGATTTGTCATAAGATCTTTTGCTGTTTCAAGGACAGTTTCCAAGCCCTCTGTCTTCAGTGTGGAGAAATGTCAATTAAATAATAAACTAATAGAATTGTCGGCAATTGGCTTACCTGCTGGTTTTTCCAAGTCTCAGTGAAGACACACATTTTTCAGCCTGAGCTTTTAAAATATTCTCACTGAAACTTTGGAAGAGTTATTATTCAGGACATTGTTTTAACAATTATCAGAAATATCTGACCAGTTGGCCCTTGATGGATCAATTGGGTTATTTCTCTTGCATAATTAGTTGTTGCCACGTATTGAAAATACAGCAGTGGGCCACCACGGCAAATATTCTCACCAAGTTGCACCCAGGAGATTGGACACCTTAACCTGCTCCTTCCTCCACTGCATGCATGTTTAAATGTCTTCAGTGCATTTCTGCATGTGCTGTCCTATTTCTCTATCCCTTTATTTCCACACTCACAAAACTCCTCCCTTACCCCTATTCCCTCTAGTTGAGATTTGAGATTTCTTCTGTTTTTGAGAACACTACAAAGAGATTACATCTATCTCTGGAACCTGCACAAAGGTTCTCCTGAATACCCAAGGACAGGAAATACGCTGCTTTAGACCATGTTTTTGTCTTAGGCTGTTTTACAAAATTCTTTTAAGCACACACGCAACGCGTGTGTGTGCGTGCGCATGCACACACACACACACACACACAAATTCAATTCTTTATTGGCATGTTTGTGGTTGGCTTTCCTGACAGCCTCAGAGGGCTGTTTTGTTGTCCTGGCCAAATGTGCTGTTTTCCCTATGTAAATTGTCATCTTTCTAAGCAAACCATTACTTTCTTTTCCTAATTCTGTCTTTGAATAAAAGTTTACCTTCTTTTTCAAACCAAACAGATGACATTGCTCTTTAATATCCTCTTTCTTCTATGAACACTCCTGGGGAGGTACTGGGGGAGGGACAGAAGGGGGAGGCCTTTCCGATTCAAGCTGCTGGGTAAGAAGTGTGCCTTCACCAAATGCTCTGCCTTTTGATAAGCCACCCAGTATTTCCATCTGCCAATGAGAAATAACTCCTCCTTCTCTCTAATAATAATTTTTAAAAGTATGCTAGGGAAGTAAGCAAGTTTAAACCAGGAGTTTCTTATCAATTTACAGTGACAGGAGAAAAAAAAAAAAAACCAAACTCCTAAGGAAATTCTCTTAACCAATATTATCTGTCAAGTAAGTGAGATCTTCGTAATAATTTCTTGACTGTGAAAATGCATTTCCTCTTCAAGTAGCCTGTGGTATTCTCACATTTGCATGATGCTCCTTGTTCTGTCAATAATAATAACAGCAATAATAATGCTTCTCATTCTGTCATAGTTCTGGCAGTTACTGCATTAAGTTATAGGCCACAGAAGGGACTGATGCTGGTATTAGATACAGACGAGAGGAAGTTAGGCACCAGGCATACGCTCCCCTAGATCAGATGCTCTAAGTCAAAGGCAACAGCCTCCCTTTTTCGGCCATCAGGTCCTCCACACATTTCATAGCTCCTGGCACAAACACCCGTGAAAGGGTGATAAACTGAGGAAGATGTCACTTAAAGTCATGTTAATTCCCACACATTGCTTAATTGCTCCGTAAAGACATGGACTCGAAGGACTTTCCAAATGCCTGCCAGCCTGAGGCTCCTCTCTGAAACGGCTCAGATAAAGCTCAGTTTGTCCGTTCAGGGTGCCTCAGAAGTATTTCTTTAGTACTTCGTGAGAAGATCCACCAGCCGCCCCCCACACCATCTCCAGAACGCTCTGACTGAGGTCAGCCCCCAAGCAGAAGGAAGTGAAGGGCCCGGGGCAAAACCCACTCTTTACGTGTGGTGCAGCATGCACTTCCAGACTGTTCCAGCCAGTACTTACCCAAGTGTCGCCGTAGCGTGCCCGGTGACCGAGCAGTGAGGAGACTGACATGCACATCCCCTATCCCAGCCGCACCTGCTGAGGTTTCTGGACCCAGAAAACCTTCAAAAGTCTGGTCCCTGTGCCCAATAAAGCCAACTTGTGCATACACCATTTTCCCCATCAAGCTTTTGATAACTGCAATGTTCTATATGTTTACAAAACACTTTCCCAAGCACCATCCTGTTTGAGCTTGACAAACAGCCCTGTGAAGTGATCAGAGCAAGCACTTTTATCTCTGTTTTACAAATAAGAGGCTTGAGGCTCAGTAAAGTGAGCTCTAGGGCCCCGGACTCCTGACGTTCCAGGATGCCATATGCCATTGACTTAAGAGCTATGGGAAAGGAAAAATAATGCCCAGATTGGCCAGTGGAAGCGCTCTCTCTCCCTCGCTCGCTTGCTCTCTCTCTCTCTCTCTCTGGAACAGACCCCCTTCATAGACAGACATGCGAGGGACATCACAGATAATGACAATAAAGCACAGAGACCCTTTCCTGTGAGGCCCGTGTTCTAGCTCCAAGTCAGGTACTCCGTGACCGCAAGCAAGACACTTTTCCTCTCGGAACTTACAAATGAAGACATCTATCGAATGAATAGGATCTTTTCCAGCTTGGAAATTCCATGAATCTAAAATAGTCACACTGAGTACCTATCAGGGATGAGTAGAGATTCTTCTCAGAGCATTTCTGTTCTGTGATGTGTTTTGTGCTATCACTGGTCATTGGGGAGGGTGGGTCGTGGCAGGTGGGTGGTGTGGAGTCCACCGTAGCCAAAGGAAAGTGGAGAGAGAAAGTAACTGAGGGATCTGTGCTCAGCATCCCTTCCCGATACCATCACCCCCCAACAATTCCTCCTTCTGCCTCACTCTGACCCCAGTCTCTCTCAGAAAACAGTCCCATCTATTTCACTTCCTGTGCCCTTGGCTGTCCAGGCCATTGTGGAATCACAGTGGATGGGGTCTGGATTATCTCTTGGCCCTTCCCTGGCACCCTGACTTGGCATCAGCACCACTGTCCAGCTGTTCTCTTAGATCCTGCCCAATCACTACCCTAAGATCCCTTCCCTGGAGTGGCCCAGAAGGGACCAAAGCATTGCACAACTCCAGGGGGCACTATTATTAAGTATGGAATGTACTCCATTAGCCATTTCCCAGAATCCAAGAGTGAAACAAGCAGACCTTTTGCCAGACAGCAGGCCTGCAAAGGGCTTCTCTTTGGGGGTAGAAGGGAAGATGAGAGATTGGCAGAGGACAGAGCATGGGGTCTCCCTTTATGTAGGATGTTCATCAAACTGCCGTGGGGCCTGCTTCAAGGCACAATATTGGACACACATTCTACTCTTTTGAGTTTGGGGCAACTTGAGCTTGGCCCTCCCTTGGGCCATGTTGGTCTGGCTGGAGCCAAGTGCCAGGCATTGTTCTCCCCGTGCTCTCAGTGAAGTCCATGAAGTCAGGGCAGCATCATTCCCTGACAAACATTCAGTACATTTCCTTGGGTCCCAGGAGGCCTGATACTGAAATGTTTTCCTCCCCATAGTTATATTTTCCTTGGTTGAAAAAGTTTTGTTTTGGAAGTTGCTACCCTGTCGAGGTAATGAGTCAGTTTGGGAGGCCGGTGCAGAGGGGAAAATGTACATCACTGGCAGAGGCCGAAAGGATGGGGGTGAGAGAAAATGGGAGATTCCGGGTGGGAGAGAGAGGTCCACACCCTCTGCCCCCTCCTGCCCTTTCAGGAAGAACACAGCTCCTCCTTCTCAGCTGGGGGCTTCTTCACTGAGGTCAGGGGCCAAGCCCCACGGCTGCCTTTTGGGCTTGTTCCTGGCGAAGGATAGGTAGGCAGGAAAGGAGTTAACATTACGGGTCATCTTTTGAGTGCCTTTATAATCTTCTACTTTCTGTGGAAGTTGGTAGCATTATCATCCACATTGCACAAATTGGGAAACTGAGGCTCAAAGGAAGGGAAACACGCCCAATATCCCACAACCAGCAAGTGGCAGAGCTGGGATTGGGATTCAGAGTCCCGTGCCTATTCTACCACGTGGTCTCTCTACAAGACTCATTCCTATCCAAAGAATCAGACCCAAGTGACTCAAGGGAGGGACAAGAAGACCCAGCTGGAGGGACAACTGAAATTATCTGGCTCAGAGCCAGGGGCATATTGTCGGGAGAGGGAAAAGAGGAGGTGTATGGACTTGGACCACCCTTTCCTCTCCCCTCCATCCTCTTCTCCCCTCGGTTTTTCTATGCCGTACATTTTCTTCACATGGAGAGAAAAGTCCTAGAGATACAAAAAACACATATAGACACACCAACACACTCGTATCCGCCCCCCCCACACACACACAACACAAACACACCAGTTCGCACAAGCACAGAGGCACACACATCTGGAGGTAAATCTCAGGATTCAAGGGTTGGCCTCGTGCCAGCTCTGAGCCCCAAGTAGCCCACTGAGGAGCCCTGGTCTGCCTCACTTTGGGAGGTCAAATCAATGAAAGAGCCTGGTAGTTTAAAAGAGAGAAAGGGAGGGAAAAAAAGAACACCAGCACCTCTCATGATGGGAGGTCAGAGCAAATGAAACCAGGAGGAGGGGGTCGCGGTATGGGGGCTGGGGCGAGAGCATGGGGGTGGGGAGCCTGGGGCTGGCAGCTGAATTCCTACCCTGGCCCAGTTCCAAAAGATTAAAATAGAGCTCTTAGAGTGTCCCCTCCACCGACCAGCCTGCCAGGGGCCAGACAATACGTGGGTTTGTGCTCCAACACAGGCCTCCAGAGAGGTGATGTTTTTACCCGGACAGCTAAAGGCACAGAGGCAGGTCTAAGCAATTCCAAGGCTACTTTGGCCCTCAGTCCCAGAACAGGCCACAGTAGAGGGAGAACAGTGGGCTGCTAGGACGCACACAGATCTGCTCTTTTCTCTCCTCACCCCAAGGCAGGCCACCGCACTCACATGTCTTCATTTTAGCCACCACCACCGCCCGCCCGCCCCAAACGCCCGACTGGCAGGGCTGTGTGGGACAAAGTCTTAGCAAATTTGTTATACTTTAATTGGGAAAAAAAAAAGTCTCAGCATGCCTGTAAACAGGAGGCTCTACTAATGGGGGACGGACAGGGCGTCCCTTGGAGTTATCTGCAATACTCAATGACACCTCGTTTTCCTACCCAAGGAACACAGTTTCCCCAGAAGGAAGCCCCACTGGACACTTGAGGTTGTGTCTACTTCCTTGGAATTCTCGAGGACTTTAGGCAGCTGGGAATCAAATCCAATATCTCAGGCCACAAACAAGGAAGGATGAAGACGGGTATATGTCAGCTAAGCACACAGGCTGTGGAGTTTGCCGGGCATGGGTTCTAATTCCGACCCCGTCACCTAGTAGCTTAGTGAACGTGGGCAGATTCATCTTTCTGGGACTTTGGTTCTTTATTGCTTAAGAGCATCTACTAACGGTCGTAAGGGTTAAATGAGAAAAATGTGTAGAAAGTGGTCAAACCCATGCCTGGCATGTATCTAGCAAATGTTAGTCAAAAACAAAACAAAATAAATTCCTTCCTACCAGGTCCCCCAGAACTAGGGTGAAAATGTAATTTATCACTCAAACCAGAACACTTTTGATAGTGACGGTAGGCACTAAATGGACAGACTCTGGGACATTGGCCAACCAGGAGCATCCCTAGAAAAACTGAGGCATGTGACCCCCACTTTGTATAACTTTCTGAAGGGTCTGTACATAACATTCCATCAAGATAATCCCTTTAAAAATGTCCCTAAAGTTTACTCTACATCACGAAGTCTACTGGGAGTCACAACCCTTTAGAGTATGTATCCCTATGATACCCATATATAAAATTACCATTTAAAATATAAATTTATTATATATCAGAAAATCATAAAGTTGTAGCCAAGTGATAAGAGATAAGAGATAAGTTTGATTTGGACGGAGGTCTGAAAATTAAGAAAATTCTATTGCCATCTTAATTGGTTCTTTTCTGCTAACTGGACAAAGTAGCTGTTATCCAATTCTAGTGGAAACACTCCTCCTTCCAGTTCACAGAACAGCAATATTCCATGATAGCAAAGTTTGAGAACCACAGCCTGAAAGAATCAATAACCCTTAGGGGGATTGGCAAAATGGGCGAAGGGGAGTGGGAGATAACAACTGTAGAATGAATAAGTCACGGGAATAAGAGGCACAGCATAAAGATATATAGTCCATGATATTGTAATGCATTGTATCATGACAGGTGGTAGTTACACTTGTGGTGAGTATGGCGATGTATAATGTATAAACTTGTCAGATCACTGTTGTATACCTGAAACTGATGTAATATTGTATGTCAACTGTACTCAAGTTAAAAAAAAGAAGAAGAAGAAGAATTCCCAGAAAGCGAGGCATGGGGGCAACTTTCATGGTCATGACATACCTTCTTTTCTTTCAACAGTTTTAGCCATTCGAGGGAAGCCGTCACGACGTAGGAAACCTCAGTTTCTCACCCCATATCTCTCCATAGGGTTGCTTGAGTGCCCTCAAGGGGCATGGCAGCTGGTTTCCCCCAGAGCAAGTGATCTGGGAAGGAGCAAGCCTATCCACTGTGCCCAGGATTAAGGACACTGGACTTCCCTCTTTAAAACCAATACGGTCCCAGGCACACCACTGAGCAGGTTGCCTTGAGGGAAGAAGAAAACACCTGAGAAGTATCCAAGGGCTCCTCAGGAAAGGACTGCAGCCAACAGCTTCAGTCTATCAGAAAGAATCTTTACACCCAATGCCAAAACCAGACAGCTCTCCGAAAGAAAGTAATCCTCGTCAGTCAGGGGATCTTTGGGTCCTCAAGTGCAGAAAATTCTTGAGCAGATTTTTGTGTGTGTCTGTTTTAAAATACACCCTTGATTGTGAGCCTCTGGAATCTTCCACTCGACCCAGCCAGCCTCTCTCTAATGGGTGCCATTGGGATTTGCCCTCCTGGGTTTCTGAAGACCCCTCCAGCATAAGGTCCTAGTAGTCTCTTTCTGACTGTGCATATCTGTTTGTTTGCTCTTTGTTAAAAAAGAACAGCATCTTCCTTTAAAGTGTTTTTCTTGCATTAAATTTAAAGCACATTTGGAAAGCTGTATGGTTTACAATGTGATTTCTCTTTTAATTCTCACAAACTGTAAGGTGGGCACTGTGATGGTGCCCATTTTTCTTCCGAAGACACCAAGTCTAAAAGAACATAGTCAGTTGGTAGAGAACCAGGAAATTCAGACCCCGGTCTTCTGACTTTAAATCCTATCTCTCTATACTATATCACACCTCAGCAGTGCAATCAATTTATTTGATTTAACATGGAATGATACCTAAACATGGTTACTCCTTGCATTTCAGCTGAGTCAATTCACACACACAGACACACATTTACACACATACTCACCAACACACATAGACCAACTTCAAAACTGGGTCCCTATAGATTAGTCCACCCTACCTCCCCATCTGAACAGTGAATGGATACATTTTCTGGGTTTTACTTCAGCCACTTTGCCACCTTGGGAAATCAGCTACTGCTTAAACAAAGTAGAATAGTGGACTAGAGAGTTGATTTAAGGGAGAGAGGACAGTTCATTTTTTATCATACCAATAACCAGCACAAAAGAATGTAAAACATGCTACCAAGTAACCAATATCCCACTTTGGGAAATCTATCTAATGGAGACAAAAGCACCAGTAGGTAAGGGTGTGTATACAAAATGCTTTATTGCAGCCTTGCCAGTTATGACAAAACTACCTGGGAACACTCGGAGCACCCACGAATAGACAGTTGGACAAATTATGCTGCATTTATAGCACTATTATAAAGGATGAGTAAGAGCCATTTACACTGACCTGGAAAGCTCCATGGTGGGTTGAGAAGGAAGGAAGAAAGTAAAAGGGGGAGGGCACCTGGGTGGCTCAGTTGGTTAAGCGACTGCCTTCAGCTCAGGTCATGATCCCAGGGTGCTGGGATCAAGTCCCGCATTGGGCTCCCTGCTCAGCGGGGAGCCTGTTTCTCCCTCTGACCCTCTCCCCTCTCATGCTGTTTCTCTCTCGCTCACTCTCTAATAAATAAATAAATAAATAAATAAATAAATAAATAAATAAATAAAATCTTTAATAAAAAAAAAGTAAAAGGGGGAAAGAGGGTGAAATGATAAAATGTATTTTATGATCCCGCGTGCTATAAGTGATTTTTTAATCCCATCAGTGCATACACGTACTATACAGATACTCATAGAAATAAATATGGAAACAAACACAGGTTGTAACTTCAGAGTTTGGGCTGGAATAGGGAAGGGGGAGATTATTAGCATTTTTGCACACTTCTGAATTATTTGACTTGATAAAAAGAGCACATATTATTTCTGCAATTTAAAACAATAATAAAGTAGATCAAGATAAAAAATAAACTAAGAGCAGAATTTTGCCAAGTCCGATTTGAACAAAAAGAACTCAGGTCCCTCCCCTTACGTCTCTGAGTTCATCCAAATGCACTCTCTTCACTGGCCCCAGACACCGACATCTGTTTGGAACAACCTCACTCTCTATACTCTACATTGGTTTTTAAAATGGCCACCTCTGCAGGATATTCCAACTTCAGTTGAGACCCATCCTCCCCACCCCCACATCTCCCTCCACCCACTCGTACCCAAAAAAGACTTTGGTCCCTGCTTAAAAGGCCAAGAATAAATCCTTTCCACCCCAATTATTCTGCCAATACATCATTCTCCCCACTCTTTTCTCCCTAACCTCCAGATGGTGGCCTCTGGAAATGGGGAACTGTGGGAGCAGTGGAATCTCCCTTTCTAAAGGTCTTTACCAAGAGACAGAGCCACATCTGTGGAGGATGGCTTGGATTTAAGTGCAGTTAGAACAAGTTAGTTATGGGTGGTTTGCCATTTGGGGAGTGCTGATTGCATGCAGAGCTCAGTGAGAGAGAGAGAGAGAGAGAGAGACAGGAAATCAGGAGCCCTGGTGGCAGAGCAGATACACACAGATGAAATAACTCAGTAGCCTGATGGGGCAATAATTAATCAATTACATGTATGTACAACACCTAGATTACATTTTTGCATCACAAATCTAGAAGAGAGAAATCTAGGTGAGATAACAAACTAAGTGATGGACTCATGATTCAGAATGACCTTGACCAACAGATGTCATTTCGTAGGGATTCAAGTGTCACATCCAGGTCAAAAAACCAAGAACAGAATGGGAGAATCTTAGCTGGGTAAAGGACCATAAAAGAGTTGACTTAGGCATTTTATTTAATAAGCTCAATAGGCAAAAGTATAAAAAGCTGCTTAAAAACAAAAAGACCAGGGGCACCTGGTGGCTCAGTCCGTTGAGCGACCCACTCTTGATTTCCGCTTGGGTCACGGTCTCAGGGTGGTGGGATCAAGCCCCGTGTTGGGCTCTACACTCAGCGGGGAGTTGGCTTGAGGATTTTCTCTCTCCCTCTCCCTGTGCTCCTCCCCGTGCCCTCTCTTTCTCTCTCTTAAATAAATCTTAAAAAAAAAAAAAAAAACCAAAGAAAGGTAAACTAATGCAGGCTCCGGGTATTTGAATGGAAATAAGTCTATCCATCTAGTCGTCTACTTATTCATTCTTTCAATAGCAAACATTAATGGAGTACCTACTATGCACCAGGCACTGCATAAGCATGGGTTAATGAGCTCTAAGGATTACATAGTCTTCTGTATCAGTATTTTGAATCTTATGCCCAATCCGAGGTGCCATTTTTCTGCTTCATTGGCACACTATACAAGGATAATAGAAAGATCTATACCAAGTTGTGGACGGAATAGTCAAAGGAATTGAGGAGATCTAGCTGGCGTCCGGGGGGTGGGGGTTAAGATATCTCTGCAGTCAAATATCTGGAGGACTACGGTAATAATTAAATAAGCTGATTTTCTACAGTATCATTTAGAAGAACTATGACTCTGGTGGTTTCTAAATATGTCCGCAAATGCTTCTCTCTACTCTTCCCTCTAAAAGGTGGAGCCTAATCTCCCTCACCTGGGATGTGGGCTGGGCATAGAGACTCACTTTGACTAGGATGAGGCAGAAGAGACAATGTGTGACTTCCGAGACCGGGTCATGAAATGCGTTGTGGGTTCTGCCTCTCTCTCTCTCTCTCTCTCTCTCTCTCTTTCTCCCGGGTCACTTGCTGTGGGGGAAGCCAGCTGCCATGCCCTGAGGACACGCAAGCAGCCCTACGGAGAGGTCTACCTGGCAACAGCCGGCAACGAAGACCTTCTACCAATAGCCATGAGATGGAGCCATCTTGCACGCCAACCTTCCAACCCCCAGTTAACTTAGAGGACTGCAGCCCTGCCTGCCGGCTTGACTTCAACTTCGTGAAATACTCTGAGCCAGAAACAGCCAGCTAAGCCTTTCCCAAATTCCTGACCCTCAAAAACTCTGTAAGATAAGAAATGTCTGCTGTCTTTAAGCTGCTACATTTGGGAGTAGTTTGTTATGCAGCAATAGATAACTAATATAACGAGCAAAATATCAATCTGGCAAGGAGATCAACTTAACAGTTGATCTTAATGGAAAAAAAATTCAAATTATCACCATTGTCTAAGAGGGAATGAATGTGCCACCTGAAGTTGAAGCAGTGAGTTTTATGTTGAACCAGAGTTTTCTGTTGAACCAGAGGGACCAGAGGGACCACCACCTCTCAGGGATACTGTAAAGGTGATGGTTACAAATTCTTCCTTTCTCATCTTTATTCTTCATATTCCAGGCAGCCACTGTTGATTTCCTGACCTTTACTCCCCTTCTCGGGCTAAGAAAGTAAGGTCACCTTCATACTATGTCCAGGCAACTGGGGGATGATTTTCCTCTGGGCCTTATTGGGTCTCCACTGGCTTGTCCCCATCAGGAAGAAACTATCGCTTTGTTTTTACAATGCCATCTCTGCCATGATTTAGAGACCCACCAAATGGAAATTGGATTTCAGACATCATCAGTCCTGGATTGCACCAAGAGCACAATAACCTCTTCAAAGCCCCGTGGCAGCAACCAACAGTCCCCCTGCTGCTACTGATAATTTGTACCATACTGACTAGGTCACTTAGCATTTGCAAATAGAATTCCATAGCGGCTGGACGTCAAATACATGGAATAGCTCTTCATCAATCTGGAGCCTGGAGCCCACCCTCTCCGCCCACCCTTTAGCCACCAGAATGTCGGGCAGCCCAGGCCGTCCTTACCACCCACATACCCAGCTCACTGCCCAGTTCCCGCTAAGGAGAGAGACCTCGGCAGCACCATGCATGCAGCTTCTGGGGGGCAAGGAGGAGAGGACGGGACTGATGGTGCCTAGGGAGTCCCAGAGAACAAACACAAGGCAGGTGAAACACGCTCAAGTCCTGAAGGATCCAATTAAGCCCAATTCACTGGGACCCAGAGTTTTCCTACCAAATTCCTGAGGAAACCAAATCGAATAATGCATGGCTTATTCAGAAACACACATCCCGGTGTTGTTGGCCAAGGCAGGGGCAGTGTGGCGGGGGGCTTAGGCTAGGGGTGCAGGTGCACCAAAATGAAAACAACAGACTAAAACAACAAGCTTCCTGGCCTGTAAAGAACAGCTCCGTGTTTTGCTGGAGTCCTTGGTCAGAGTGTGCATGTATATATAGGTGGGTTCTTGTGTGTGCGTGCAGCTGGGCTTGGCGGTGGGTAGGAGGGGGCTTTCCCCGGGAGGGAGCAAGAACATGTCTACATATTTTTAAATGGCAATTCCGGAGAAAACCATCAGAGGTGCTCTAACATATATTTGGCACTGCCTTTGGCAAGCTCCTACAATAACTTCTGAATCTCCTCCCTCATTTCATAAACATTTTATATACATTTTTAAGTGGGAATATTTTTGCTCATTTGGGAAGAGAGTGCCTTTATGCAGTTGAGTCGGCCTGATTTGTGCCTTACACATTTTTTCAGGGATGGGAAGCCGAAGCAGCGATGGGTGCTGAACTGTGCGGTGGGGGGCGGGGTGGGTTGAGATGGGGAGAGAGTTTGGTGACTGGCAGGAGGAAGATGGTTCTATGAAAAAGGAAATTTTGTCATTGTCCTGCTTTGGGTCTGTTCCACACCTTTCCATGGAAAACCTGTTTAGCCTGCTTCAAAAAAAAAAAAAAAATAGCAGCAATTGGAAGTTATGAGTAAGGGTTGTGTTGCCTTTCTGTTCACCCTCCACTCCTGCAGACCTGAACAATTCAATCTCTCTTTCCCCAGCGTACCTGTGGCATGTGGGGCCTGCTCGGCTTGAATAAATGGCTGTTTATGGATGATAGCATCTGGTATGCCCCTGATGAGGTCACCTTGTTATGTTAAATATTTCTACCTCCTGGTGGAGAAACCGAAGCTGGCTGCTCTCAGGACCACCTCTGCCTGGCACAGCAGCCCAGGCAGGACCTACACCTTTGAAAGGCCGGTTAAGCCCTCTGTGAACGTGAAGCACCCCTTTCAGGCTCCAGGACCAAAGCAAAGGCTTAGCTTTGTCCTAATAATGCCAATATTCATCTTCTCAAGGAGAACCCGTTCGTACAGGGCTCTGAACACCTTGTCCGGTGTCATTCTCATGACGCCCCTGGCGATGTTGTTATTGTTGCTTGGCTCTACATTCCACAGATGAACAAAAACTGAGGCGTGAACTTGCCCAAGTCCTCACCTGAGGTAAGTAGAAGACACGTAATTGGAACTCAGGTCTTTCTGGTTTCCAAGTTTGATTCTCATACTCTAGATTCTGGGGAAAGCAACCTGGAGAAATAGAAGAGTCAGAAATGTTGTGTGGTCTGATTATTCAATCTCACAGTGCCTCAGTTTCTCTGGACATAAAAAGTGAGAGGTGACCACCCTTCATAGAATGTCATGGGTCAGCTGAGGTCTTAGAGATGACTTGCACATTGATTGAGGACCTCGAGGCCACTTTGCGGACTAAAAAAATGAACCAAGGAATTAATACATGGATAAACATTTCTGAGCTTCACGTCTCAAATGAATGCCACTGTTACTCAGAAGAAGAACCTAATGAGACCTACGGCTAGTCTCTGGGCTCCTGAACAGAAATGGCAGACTTGGGGCTATAAGTCCACAGAGTCTCCTGTAGGAGCTGGAGAACTGAAGCCCTCTCCTCCCCAGAACTGTTGACCAACCTAACTCCAAAAAGACATGTTTTTCCAATGTTCTTTCAGTAGCTACCCTAGGATGTGGAGGAACATGTGAAAAAAAAAAAAACGGATTTGTTTTTTAATAAGGTCGGAAAGGCATACCAAATATTTCAGAGCTCCAAGGTGTCTACTTCCCGCCAGCTGACCACGGTTTTCAGCTGGGGCTCAGAAATGGAGTTCAGGACACCCAGACAAGTAATTCTAACCAGCAGTGCCAGGAAAATATTAGAGTTTAAAAAAATAAAGCAGAGATTCATTTACTTCTTAAATATATACATGCCCTCCTATAACGTCCCTCACACCAAAGAACCCTGGACAAGTCTGCCTTCACCTGACCAGAATTAGCAATTTCAGAGCTAAATCTATTCATGTCTTGCTCAACCCAACCTTACAAGCATCACCCCCAACCTCTTTTTTCCTCCTAACGCTCATTTTCTAGAATTCACTCCCCTGTGGGATGAATTGGTTCTATTCCGAAGATGGTGGGGGCGTTCTGCTGTGATGACGCTGTTGTGGTAAGCAAAGCCTCCAGAACTACTGGGTCTGAAATTCTCTCCAACCCTGGCCTTTAGACAGCCAGTTCCCCAGATGGGGCAGCCATGGCCTGCTGCCTTCCGCCTCTAGAATCAGCCCAGGGGTCACAGAAGGAGACCCCAGAGAGCTGTAGGGTTAACCAACCACCCATAAACATTACCTCCTCTGTTGGCTTCAAAGGCTTGGAGAAAGCAAACAAACTACATAAATCTTTATCAGGGCCCCTTACAACTGCCCCGGGAGGTGGCTCCAAGAAGAACTGGGTGGTGACTCTGTACAGAGGATAAAAATTATTTCAGTCAGCAGGGCCAGAGCCAGAAATGGATTTTTTTTTCTTTTCTCCTCTTCTCTTTTCTTTTCCTCCCCGACTCCTCCTATAGGAATGACTTCTTTTTGTTATTTGCCACCCAGAAGCTCCATAGTGAGACTCCTTGGTCCTCTGTTGGCTTCATGGTTTCCATTCTAGATAATCGCCCAATAACTGATAAGAAAGGGGAGATTTTAGAACAAGAGCTACCATGTTTGGAAACCAAGGAAGGTGGTGGGACCATGTCCATTTTAGAGGTTGACCAGGTAAGTAATGGAGTTACAGAGTAGGAACTATGAAGTGGCCACCCTCTGCTGAAAATCTTTCAATAACACATGTTTCCGTCTGGGACAAACTTCCCAAAACCATTCCAAATTCCCAAGCAGATATACAAGGTGGTATGGCCTGTCCTCATGAGCGCAGGATCCAAATCCTACTTCTGACACTCTCTGGGAACCTGGGCAGGTCGTTCACCCTCTCCAGACGTCATCTCCTTGTTGTGATGGTAGCAGTAGGTCACGTTTATGAGCCCACTAACACCAACTTAGCATGTTGCTTAGTGCCTTACATATGTTTTTAAGCATGCAATCCCCACCACAAGTCTCTGAGGTTTTACAAATCCCATTTTACAGATGAGGAAATTGAGTCTTAGAGAAGTGAAGCAATTCATCCAAGGTCACACAAAAACAGGGATTATAGCACTTACTTCATAAATCAGTGAGGAGTGAATGAGATAATGTCTGCAACGTGCTTAGCATGATTCCTGGCACCTTATAAGCTCTCACTGAGAGAGTGCTCCACCTCTGGAAATCCTCCCTGAACCCCTGAACTTCCTCCTCCCCCACCCTCACACACTTCTCTACCAGGTCTCTGCTCTGGGGCCCTTGGTGGTCTCCCCACCCCAAGAGCAACTCAGGGGCAAAAGCATGTCTTGCGTCTGCAGTGCTGGTCAGTGCCTGGCACACAGTAGGGACAGAGTATGTGAGAGTCAAAACAACGAATGAATCAAGGAATCAGTGAAATATTATGAACAAATACCTAGTTAGTAGACAACTTATGCAAAAAAAAAAAAAGAACAAATAGGGGCGCCTGGGTGGCTCAGATGGTTAAGCGTCTGCCTTCGGCTCAGGTCATGATCTCAGGGTCCTGGGATCGAGCCCCGCATCGGGCTCCCTGCTCCTTGGGAGTCTGCTTCTCCCTCTGCCTTTCTCTCTCGCTCTGTCTCTCATGAATAAAAAAAAAAAAAGAAAAAAAAAAAGAACAAATAATAATAAAATGACTTGTTATAAAGATGGTCGAAGATCCAAAGTTTCCTGGAAGAGCTTGTGTGCTAGTGGAAAAATGTACAAAAGGGAACGAGGAACGAAGTCATCCTCTTTTTTTAAATACCAGCTTTCACCACAGTTTACGGGCTTCATAGACTTCCCCAGAATGCCCATGAATCATAGGAAGAGAACTCAAGAGTCCTGAGTCCCAGCCACTCTGACTAACTTCAGCAAACATCCTCTGGCTCCACGGAAGGCGGGCTGGTGTGGAAACCACACCCGTGTCCACCTGCGCATATACATCCACGAGTGCGCACACGCATGCACACACAAACACCACACCGACAAGTCAGTCTCTTGGCATTGACGGAGCACCTACTCCACGCAATGCCACTTACAAAATTCAGAAGAAATAAAGATCCTAAAGACCCCAAGACACTGAGTGTAAAGAATGCACAGTCTAGTTGTTGAATGAAGGCTGCAGGGAAATGAGCAAGTTTATGATGATAATAATAATACTTGCTACCATTTTCTGGGTCTGTGTCAGAAAATCAGAATCCCCAGGGATATGTGTGTAGTCTGGAAAAGTATATTCATTCACTCAACAAATGTTTCTTGAGTCCCTACTATGTGCCAGGCACTATTCTAGGTGAAGAGGATATAATGGTGAATAAGACAAAGCCCCTGAGCGCATGGAGCTTACCTTCTAGTCATAGAAATTAAGGAATTAAAAATTTGTTTGTAAATGACAACAAAATATAAAAGAAACTTACAGAAAGTTAAGCATGACACAATGTTTCTCATTTCATGAGAATAAACAAGATGGTCATTCTATGTAGGGAAAGGGCAAGTGGTCTTGGCAGTATTTCTCAGGGGGCGGGGGTTGGGCAGGCTTATGTGTTTCTCAAAAGACTGGAATTGAAAGAGGCCTCCAGAAAGTTAGGACACTTATCTGACACCCCCAATGTATAACCTGGGGATGTTTCCACCAGTAAAATCCCAACTCATTTACATCCTAAACCTCATCAGGAGGATGTGGTGGGGAAGAGTCCACTGGCCTGGAAGCCAGAGGGCAATCTCAGGACAATCACTCACCTCCCGGGGTGGTTCTGTGATGAGGAGCCTGAGAGCAAAACTCCATAAATATCAGAATTTATTATTGTTGCTGTTGTGATTGGCATGGCCTTCAAACTCACCCCTTGCTCAATCTGTCTCCACTCCAGTCCATCCTCTGCTTCAAGGCTTTGGATAAATAATGGCAGTTGACACCGTTGACTATAAGACAACATTAGGCACTATGCACACGTGATCTGATTTCATTCTTGCAGCACCCGGAGAGGTACTTATGCCCAGTGACTGGCACAAGGTCCCACACCTGGGAGATGGCTGAATTAGGCTTTGACCCCAAGACTCCAAGCATTTAACCACTGGGCCATACTGGCCCCCTGGGCTCCTGAAAACACTGCCTTGCTCATGCTCCCCTCCAACCTCCACCAGCCCAGGTGATGGCCAGCTGTACCAAGTTCGAGTGCTCTCTCTGGTTGACCAGCTCTCCCTATGAGCACCTGCCACACTATTCTCCTTCCCACCTCTGTGCTTTGCCTGTGTGGTTTTCCCACCCTGAGTGTCCTTTCTTCAGCCCTCTCTCTATTGAAATTTCCAAGGTCTACCTCGCTTCCTTTCTCTTCCACAGACCTTTCTGCAGCCTCTCTGTCCCTCATGGCGCTCCATCTTCTCTGAATGTCTACTTCACCCTTATAGTCAGCACCACCCAATGTAGCACCTACCTGTTCTCAGGCCAACAAGCATTTCTTGAGCCCCTTCTGTGTGCCAGGCACAGCATGCAGGCCCCTTGAGGGACCCTGAAGTGGAAATATCCTCCAGGATCCTACAATCTGTCAGGGCATCACCAGACAGCATGCAAATAGCCAGACAACACCATGGCTGGTCCATTGGGGAGACCCACGCAGTTCCACACAACCTGGCTCAGTGTCATCGGCTAAGTGCATCTTATGCAAAGTGGGGATTAGCAGTGTGGATCTGGGAACCAGAATGTTGGGGTTCAGACCACCAACAGTGTGACTTTAGGTAAGTTACTGAACGTCTCTGTGCCTTAGTTTCCTCATCTGTGAAAACGAGGATAAAAATACTACCTGGAGGGTACTGATAATAAGGAGTCTATGTATATGTGTGGGGGCAGGGGGATTTGGGGCATCTCTGTACCTTCCTCTCAATTTTGCTGTGAACCTACAACTCCTCTTAAAAAAAAAAGTCAGGAAGGGAATAAAAGGTCCATACTTCCAATTGTAGAATTCGTAAGTCACAGGGATGAAAAATATAGCTTAGGAAATAGTCAGTGATACTGTAATCATGTTGTGTGGTGACTACACTTATCGGGGTGGACATGTATAGAATCGTCAAACCACTGTCTGTTATACCTGAAACTAATATGATATGTCAACTATACTTCAGTTAAGAAGTTTCTTAATTGTGTTAAGTCAGAAAGAAAGAAGGAAAGGGGAAAAAAGAAAGAGAGAGAGAGAGGGAAAGAAGGAAGGAAGGAGAAAGAAAAAGAAAGAAAGAAAGAAAGACTAGTTGTGAGGATTAAATGAATTCATATGTATAAAACTCCCACTTAGCTCTGTGCCCAGTACATAATAAGTGCTCAATAAATGTCTGCCTTTACCATATCGATATTATTACCCAAACAAAGGGAAATTCCTCAGCTCCACTGTTGTTGGCTTGTTGCTGTTATTTTTGGTGTCAGGAGTATTTTGCAGTCTTATCCACATACTACTGTTTTCAGACTCTGTCCTCTGAACCCCCATAGAATTCTCTAGCTGGCAGCTGAATGGGGCTCTTATGGATTTTAATCTATTAGTCGTCACTTTCCTGCCCCCCACCATTTTAACAGATTGCTATTGTTTTCCTTGTCTGTGGAAGGAAAAGCAGAGTGCAAGTTTCCCAGCGAAATCAGTGCATAAAGCAAGGAGCCCCAGCTTCTTCCCACAGACACTGCCCTGCCAGGTGCTGCATGTCCCTCGTTCACACAGGCAGGCCCTCCGGTTTATGCCTCCCAGCGGGACGGTAATTTTCGGTTCAGGCCGAAAGGCTTTGTTTAAATGTGGCGCTTATGTGGTAATAGAGCATATTGCAGGGGTTGTTTTTTCTGAGGGTCAATGTTGAATTTAGTCTCAAAATAAACAACTCTATCCTCTTCCCTCCTCTCAGAGTTGTGGGTGGGATTGAAAAGGGGGCTGAGGAAGAAGTAAGGAAAAGAGGAGACAGGGGAGAGTCCAAGGGAGCTTAAAGAAGGGGGAGAAGAAGAATAGGCACCAGTGTCCTCCGCAGGCAAGACAAAACCACCTCCTGTGTGCCCGAATGATTTTCTAAACTAACAAGGGCAATCATTCACCGAGAGTCTGTGGCATCCCAATTTAATTTTTCCTAAAAAGCCTCCTGGCATATATATGATTGTGTCCATTTTACAGATGAGGACACTGAGGCTCTGAGAGGTAAAGTAACCTGCCTCAATTGCACAGCTAGTGAGACTGTCCAGCTGAGATGGGAACCTAAGTCTCTTAGAGTGCACTGACCAGGTTCTGTCTACTATCCCACGGGGCAGCAACTGAGGACTGTTCACTAACACGATTGATGAGGGGAGAATTGTGAGACCACCTATTACAAACCAAGGATTGATACAGAGCTTGACATGAATTATAGCAAAGCCATGTAACATCTGGTATTGGGTCTGCCTCAAAATACATAAAAATAAGTGGTTGCCCTATGGGAGGATAAGGTTGGGGTAGGAGACAACAAGACAGGCGGGAGATGATATGGGTCAGGTAGAATGGGACTTGGGGAAACATGAGCCATTGGAGAGTAAGAGGAGGGAGATCTGGGTACTGGGGAGATAGGGGCACTGATGGAATCTTCCAGAAGTGAGCCTAGAACTAATGGAATACTGCACAAAGACATCCAAGGGAGCCGTGAATCTTGCTGCGTTTGGGGCTGAAACAAGGGTGTGTCACAGGAGATTTAAGGCTCTAGACTGTCACAGCCACCCCCTTGGTGTCCCAGAGTAGACTCTTAGCACAGAGGGTTCTGCAGATTTCCCAGCACTCCTGTAAGAAAATTTTTGAAAGGTTTACATTTTCTTTCCAAGAACCTAGCTCAAAGCCACCTCTCTGCCAGAAGTGCTCTCCAGGAATTCTTCTTGCCCCGTTATTTTATGATGTGAACACCCTCATTCTGAAACAAACTGAACTGGGGAAAATTGGACGTCTGGACCACCTCTCCAGTCTGTTTCTAGAGATACTTGAAGAATGATGGAGACACAGAGACTTCAGACAAAATTAGACAATATGGACACTCTGCTCCCTCGACCAGAATTTTGTAAGGACTTAAAAACCAGTCCTTTGTCACTTCAAGCCATTGACATAGCTTTGGGCTTGTTGATGTATTATTCATGTTCTTGCTCATCCCATGGAAGTAGTGATGTAAGAACTAAATATCAATTCACAAGAATAAAAATGGCTGGCGATTTAGTTTTTGCGCAGCCTCACAACCATGATGCATGCTTAAGGAGTCAAAAGTCAACTCTTATTAAAGCACCACAATCCACATTAATATGACAGATCAGAATAACTCTGAAGGAGCCATTATCATCCATTACGAAAATAACATTCATTTGCAAAATGAGGAACATACCAAAATGCAAGTCGTTCCAGTCCTTTCAGCTAAATTACACATTAAGCAAGCAGACTTCCTCTTCCAACATTTTGAAATGGTTTAATATGCACTTGGGCTGGCCAAGACATGGATTTTTTAAGACTGCCCCAAAGGTGAAGAAGTCTGGAAAAAGGAGGACTAATTGCCAAGGAGACATTCAACCCTGCTGGGGTGTTAATCAGGTGGGCATGATTGTGCTCTGGAACTTCTAGGAGGACAGGACTGACCCCCACAAGAAGCTGTGAATCCCAGCTGGCTTCATCCAAGAGCTTATTGGCTGCTGACCTCCAGTGGTTTGTTGGTTAGAGCTCGGGAATGAAGTATAGTGGACGTTTGTTGCTTTTGCCTTTCAAGCATTCATTCATACCCTCTTCTGGTAACAGTTGTGTGAATTTCCTTTGGGAGCCACCGCTTCACTATTCTTCGTCCACGCAATAATAACGAAGAATGACAACGAATGTTCATTAAGCTCTCACCATGTGCCAGGCATTGGTCTAAGCATTTTGCATACGTTAAAACTCTTTTAATCCTTATATGAACTCTGTGATGGAAGAGCTATTACTATCCCCATTTCAGAGATGTGGCATCTAAGATAGAGATGAGTATGTACTTTTCTCTTAAGTGGCAGAAGCAAGACTCACAAATCCAAGCATTCGGCAGTATCATCGTCCTAACCACAAGTAGTCGCAGCAGAGCTGGCTGCCACCCTGATTCCACGGACAGGACCATGAAGTAGGCCTGGCCAGTCCAAGCATCATATAGATCTCCCTCCATCAGTGATTGATTCAGAGAGGGACATTTCGGCTGTCTGAGGCCAAGCCTGTCACATCAGTGCAAACCCAAGGAGTGATGCATCAAGAACCAGAAAGAGTTTCATGTTTGTTTTTTCTGAACATGAACCTGAGACAGGGAAGCCTTGAATGTCTGGGAACCACCATGTAGACAGAAGCCAAATGAAGCCAATGTAGATGAGATTGATGAGAAGGTGTTGATCATAACACTGGAACCCCTGAAGTGATTATACTCCCTGGCCTTTTCTGTTACATAAGCCAATCAGTTGTCTTCTTTTTTAAGCCAGTGTGACTTGGGTTTTCTGACGTTTGCAACATAAATAGTCCTAACTAATACAGAAATCAAGTGTTAGTCTAAGAATAATACTTTCAATTTATGTAGCACTTTACAGTTGACGAGGTTTTTCATATACATTGCCTCAACATTACGTTGATTTATTCATCCATTCCATCAATAAATAAACATTTCCTGTTTATCTAATTACAGTCACTGACATAAATCAAGGGGATCCCCATCTCCTCCCCCTTCTAGGTGTAGTTAGTTCCCATAATTTTGTGCCTATAATTCTTGCAGCGCTTATCTGTAATTACTATATTTGCTTATGTATTACTTAGTAAAATATAAGCTCCCCCCTGAATTAGTGATTTATTTATCCAGGAATCCCTGATGTCCTCCTGAGTCCCTGACCCATACTCATTCATTCCTTTACCAACACTTACTAAATACCATTTGTGCCTCCATTACCATTCTAGGGAGTATGTAACCGGTCGTCTTTGGCAGTACCCAACAAAAAGCAATTCTAGCTACCGTACACAAAAATGAAATTTCTGGAGGGATATCAAATAGCTCAGAGAATCACAGGCAAGTTTGGAGAACTAACTTGTAAAATGGATGGGCAGGAACCAAGGTACGCAGGGCTGCTGAAGCACAGCCTGAGTTACACCTGAGAAGAGCTGGTTAGGGCTTCCAGGCTGCCACCACTGGACACGAAATGCTCCAAACAGAGCCAGTAGGATGAATCCTAAGCCCTCCCTGCAGCTACTCTGCATTACTAGCTGCAGATTCAAAGACCCAGGCAGGAGCATTCAGTTGGCTGGACTGAGGGCACATCCTGTGCCCCAGCTGTCTCAGAAACAGACAGGGAGTATTTGACTTTCTAGCTTTCTTGCTGGGAGACAAAACCCTGCCTTCCCTGAAACTCACACCACGGCTGTTTCCCCAAACATGTTTTGGTGGCCGTGAAGTACCGATGGTGAAGTACAAATGATGAGCCAAAAAGAGAAAACAAACATACAAAAAAAGACATGGTCAGGATGGTCTTTGCCCTCATAAAGCTTACAGACTACTAAGGAAGATAATCATTAATTAAATAATCAAGCAGGAAACGCAATCAGAGCTATGATGAGTCCAGTGAAGGAGAGGAATGACATGCCAAAAGGGACATGATGCTAGAAGTGTGTTTCAGTTATCCATTGCTGTGTAACAAACAACCCCAAAACTTGACAACTTAACACATTTATTTTTGTGTCTCATGGTTCTGTGGACTGACTGGACTCAGCAAGGTGGTTCTGGCTTGTGTGCCATCATATCATATCTAGGTGGAGTCACGTGAAGCCTCAACTGGGCTAGACATCCAAGGTAACTCATTCTCATGACTGTCAGTTGATGCTGTCAGTGGGGCCGTATGAGGAGAGCACCTACCCACAAGACTCTCCGTGTAGCTTGGGCATCTCACAATATGATGGCTGGATTCTGAGAGAGAATAGTATCCCCAAAGCAAGTATTCTAAGGTAGAAGATGCAAGGTTTCTTATGACCTAGTCTCAGAAACTGTACAATGTTACTTCTGCCACATCCCATTTATCCAAAATTGAGTCATGGGGCCAGAGTAGATTCAAAGAGAGAAAACTAGGGGGAAAATAAAGCATGATGCTAGGAGGTATGGTTCATTGGGCACCATCTTTGGAGACTCGCTCCCACAAACAGTATGTAATAGAAGAACCTGACCTAGTACAAGGGGTCAGGAAAGTTTTTCAAGGAAGTGCCATTGATCTAAGGTCTGATAGCTGAGTAGAAGTTGATGAGGTAAAGATAAGAAGTCTGTCCAGAGCAGAGGAAACAGTATGTGTAAATGCCCTGTGGCAGTAAAAGTATGGCACATGTTAGTATCTAAAGAAAATGAGTATGGCTGAAATGCAGAGACTAAGGCATGATGTGAATCAAGATAAGACAAGAGAGATTGGGTAGGTACCAATTCTGGAAACCCTTCTATAGGTTATGTTAAATATTTTGTTCTTTATCTTAAGAACAATGGGAATATTTTAAAATGGCCCTCAGAAATTCTTAATCGCAGGAAACAAACTGAGTGTTGTTGGAGTGGGGGTGGGGTGGGAGGGATGGGGTGACTGGGTGATAGACACTGGGGAGGGTATGTGCTCTGGTAAGCGCTGTGAATTGTGCAAGACTGTTGAATCTCAGATCTGTACCTCTGAAACAAATAATGCAATATATGTTAAGAAAAAAAAAA
>NC_138383.1:26520554-26561153 GCF_054177405.1 Leptonychotes weddellii
TTGGCCTTTGTGCCCGGCGGACAGAACGTGAGTGATGTTGCGCCGCCCTGAGAAGCTCGTGCACTGGGCTGTGTCATTCAGGCTGAGAAAAGAATACCCAGAGGGGTACGTCTGACTCGGTTATCTGGACAGTTGTGCCTGAGGAATGGCAGCTTAGAGCACCTAAGGATGTTTACGGAATTGTGCCTACTCAGTGCTGCCAGTGAACTGAATCATGAGCCAATCACCCTGAGTGAGCGGAGTGGGCAACACGGTGTGCCAGGCTCTTTGACCACACAAAGAGGAATCGCCCACCAAAGGGAGCCTGGACTTCAGAGAGATTGGGGCTCTTCTGCCCTTTTGGAAATGGCTTCTGAATCCACCTCTTCAAGAAGACAGCAGGTCCTGGGAGCTGGAGGGTGGAAGGGAGAGAAAATCATTCCAACAAGGACTGGATTCTGGGGTCTCAGGGATGGGGGTGGGGATTCCACCACCTTGCTTTCCTCAGGCAGGGGCTGAGTTTAGTCTGATGTGTCACAGCAGCTGTGCCTCCCCAGAATGAGCCCGGATCATTCGCCTACTCACCGACCCCCACCCAAGCTGCAGCTTCCTGGGAGAGAGCCAACCCCTCTTCACCACCCCCCCACCTCTTGCCCTGGCTTGCTTCTGCTGCCAAAGTCAGCGGACCTTGAGGTAGAGAGCTGCTAATTTGTGAGGATTCAGGCTGCTGAGGGGGACTGGTGTACAACAACCAGGCATCTCTTTTGGTCAAATCGGTGTTTTTATTTCCCAGATACCTCTGAGGGATCTGATTTCTAAGAAAAGATCAAATATTATAAGCTATCGCTGTCTGGATTTGCTGCATCAGTTAAGAGAGGGGCATAGTTTTAACCACCATGGTTTCCCTCCACCCACTACCTACATCCATCACAGTCCCCAAAGGCAATTAAACAAGTTCAGGGATTCCTTCATTCACTAGGCACCTACTGTGTACACTACTAGGCACTGTATGCGATGCCAACGCTGTAGACAAGCAAGAATGAGACACTGGAAATGCAGAGGTGGATTCCATAAAGAGCTTGCTGTCTAGCGGTCGAGAGACACAACTGCCCAGAATGCATCCATCAGGCAGAGGAAGGTCCAGAATGTGGTAGCATTTGAGAGGAGGGAGCAATTCCACCCAGACGGAATGCAGAATGGAAGAGGTGATGTTTAAGCAGAATTTAGAAAGTTACAAATGATTTCGCAAAAGGGAGAGAGTGAGTAGAGCGAACACACCACAGGGAGGAAGAGCAGGCTCTGTGTAGAGACCTCTAAGCAGTTCCAGACAAGCTAAATATAAGGTGAAGAGCCAAGAGTGGAAAGAGGCGTTGGGGAAAGGTAGGTGGGAGTCACATTGGCAAAGACATCCAATATCATAACTTCATCTTGAGAGTGACCAGGAGACTCCTTACAGGTTTTGAACCAATTATAAATAATTCCCTTTCTATACACACATTTATTTTAGCCTGTTTCTCCTTCAGGAGTACTAAGCTTTGGAGAGAAATGAGGATGTTTCAGGGCACATCAGCAGGAGCTCTCTTGCCTTGGGCCGGCCAGTACTACCTGCAAGCCCTCTTTCTCAGTGGCCAATTTAGTTCCCTTTAGTGAGAGATGAGGGCTTCATGTAGGACCCCAATAGCTGTGGGATGAGGAAGAACTGCTATCAGGGACGAGTCAGAGACCACACCAAACCCCCACCCCACAACCAACGACAACCCCGTAGTCCTTAAGAGATGACAAGTGCCGCAAGGCTTGCCTGGCTGTCAAAATATTTAGAAGCACATTGAAATCACCCACCGATAATAAGACTACCTCAGAAGTCACCATGCATGCCTTGGAAGAGGCCTAAGCCATAAACATTTAGTCTCAAATGTGGCTGCCTATGCTCCTGAGCTAGATCCTTGAAAGAAAAGCAGAGTTCTGTAAAATGTGATCTGCCAGGATTTTCTTACCCCCATGGCATGATAATTACGATGCCTCTTATTACATTTAAAGGCTCATCTGTGGTGACTCAAATCCTAGAGGAGGCGAGGGAGGCAGCTTTGCATTTTTCTCAATGTATTTTGAACCACTGCAATCATTCACTTTTGAAACAATGCAAAGTGAAAATGAGTTTGGAACCACAACCTTGCCTCATTACTGGCCCACCCCCTCCCTGCCACCTCCAGGCACTTCAGGGGCCCTTCTCCCAGCATTTTAAGGATTATCTTTGCGAGTTTAATCAAGCTTTACATTAACTAGTTAACATGGTTAAGCCTTTGTGTGAGGAAAGAAACACTTGTCTGAAATTGTAGTGCACTGGATTCGGTGTGTGGGGAGGGGACCAAGGGGCCTCTTGTCCCTCACCTTATCCATTCTCTTTCTCTACCATGGGTGGAAAAAAAGAAACTTTTTAAAATTTATATATAAAGAACATAGACTAGTTTCTTCTAAAAATCCTACAAATAATAAACCAGACCCTAGAAAAATCCTGTGGTGAAACACGATTATACCCACCACCCATACTGGTGAAGAACTAATCGCTGTTATATTTACTTTTATTTGTATTTCAACTAATACATTTTCTTATGAATTTAATTTACTATGCAAAAGAAAAGACTGGAAAATTGTTGTGGTTGGACGGGCGAGGGGGGGCAGTGGGGGGGATGCCTGATGAGTTAGAGGGACGGTAAGGAACGCCTTCTAGAAATTTAAGGTGCTTGTTTATCTAACTTTGAAGCTGCTTTCATTTTCTGAAGGTATGTTTTGTGAATTACAATAACGAAATGCCGTGATTTTTTTTCTCCCTCAACTGAAGACATTTTTTAAATGAAGCTGGGTAAAGACACTAAGGTGAAACCTTAGATATAAGAAAAATAAAAGCAGTTGGGGGTTTCTGAGACATTATTTGTCTTGAAAGTGATGTGGAGAAGCTTGATCAAAAGCCTCGTTTTACTACAGTCATGCTCCATTATGGAGGGTGGGACCATGGGCAGGGTGGGGGAGGGGATAATGAAATGAGCCCTTGCTCAGACTTGACCAGGTTGCCAAAAGTCACTGCCCAAAGTAAATCTCCCTAGCCTGCTGGTGCCCACGACCTCTGAGGTAAGTCAAATATGGATTCAGATCAAGAGAACAGTAATAGGCCAACAAAGATCAGTCCCTTTAGGAAGTCCCCTGTGTCCACACCTCCGACCTAAAATGCCTCTCTCCGCCTTCTTAGCTGATCTTTAAGTCAAAGAATGTGGCCCTGGGAAGTTTCCTCCCCTCCCTGGACCCAATTTCCATATCTATAAAACGGGGAGATAATTATCCCTTCTCCAGAAGCTCCTGGATGATGTAGATAAGGTAATTCTTGCAGGGCAGGTGGTGAATTCCCAGCCCACGTTAAACTTGTCTTCTTGTTTCTAAGTCTAGCAACTAGAACAGAATGCCACTCATGCACTTGTTTGGCAACCCCATCCTCCAAACCCTCAACTCAGGTGACTGACTTCCGGTCCCCAGCCCCCACCCCAAACTCATTCCAGACTGCAGAGTTTTGATCCAGCATGAGATTGGTTTTTGACGCATTTTAGGTTTTGTTTTCTTTCTCAGCCCAGTGGTGGGTTTTGACGTGGGTATCACTTTATTTTGAAAGCAGTCTGGTTTCTCTGTGGATGCCTAAGACGGGAAATTAAAGTGTCGTGAAACCATGTTTGTCACATATTTCTAGGCATGCACCCAACACACTCCCCTGCACATGAAACCTCCTCAAGTGGGCTTCTTCCTCACCTTGCAATCCTACAGGAGCGCTGAACCGGTTAACTAACCTGAAACAAAGATGGGCTAAGAATACAGGTTGGCCCTGCCCTGCAAACCATGTGCTGGCTTCAAAACTCTCCTCAACATGAAGAACTTTCGACACCATCTCCAACCTAATGGTGACTTGGGTGCAAGTTATTTCCTCTAAATGCACAGGTTTTAATCTTTTGTTGATTTTTCCTTAAGTACGAAAATAATGAGTGCTCTACTCTTTTTTTAAGATTTACTTAAAGATAATGTAAAGTAAAAAGTGATTTTCTCTCCCCTCTTCACCCCACCCACTTATCTTATTCTTTAAGGCTGATAGTTACAAGTAATAATTTATAATCATATTTTTAGGAATTTTTCCATGCACATAAAATAATCCCTGCAGAGATTAAAAGCAAAGTTTCAAGGGCTGAACAGCCTAGATTTCAGTCAGAATCAAGTTTTGTTTTGTTGTTTTGTTTTTAATAGGGGCTGTCTTAAAATATTGAGGACCTATAATCAGCATATGAATATGGTTCCCCAGGTTTCTTTCAAGGATTTCTAAACCTAGGTTTAAGTTTGAATTAGATTTCAAAGTGCTTAAGACCCTCAGGGGCCCACCACACAAGGGCCTCTAGAGCTCAAGCCCTAACACAGCACTGCCAACTTGTCTACAGGATTCGGATTATGTTGTCTGCTCCTTCCATTGCCCAAAATGTGATGTAGCCAGTGCCCCTTCCTCAACCCTCTAGCCTACGACTTCCTATTAGACACATCAAATTTCCTGGGAAGCCTTTTCGGATCCCTCCCCCACCCTACCCCAACATTCTATGCTTCATCATGGCAATTGACATCCTAAATTGTAATCCTTGGCTTGTTTTCCCTCTTTTCCCCAGTAGTCATTGGGCTCCTCAAGAGAAGGGACTCCATGTATTCCTTGGCAAACAGAGTGTCTGGAATCAGCGTACATGGTTGGTGAATAGATGGATGTATGACTGATGGGTGACAGGAGTTGGTCGCAGTGAGTCCTTTCCAAGGCTGCACCATAGTTGGAGGGCGAGGAGGCAGAGTTAGGGGCTAGGAAAAAATTTCAGAGATGTGGTAATGTTGCCTTAGGTGGATTCAGTAGCTGGAACCTGCGAGTCACCCCACCCACCTGAGATGGGGTAAGGTGGTTTTTCACTTTATTTTCTACTCCACTGAGCTCCTGTCTCCTTGTTATCTGGAGTCTTTGAGGGGATAAGGCAGACTAGACCATATTATCTCAATAAATACCTATCTGAGGCAGCAGGATGAGAGGATGTGGGGGAAATGTGAGCCTAGGCTGCAATGGGTGCTGTGTGTTTGGGGGAAGGAGGGGGCTGTGTGTGAAGTCCTCGTGGCAGGTGGCTAAGGAGGACTGTCTCCAGAAACATTTACCACCCACGTGGCAAAGGGAGGGGCGGGAGGGTGTGTGAGTGGTGTACCTCCGTGGGAGGAGGGGCGGGTGTGCACCCTGGTGTGCTTGCATTTACCATTCCTCGAGGTGTTGTTGGGGGTGCAGAGGGGCAGGGGGGTATGTCCCTCAACAAGTGTCTCAGTAACTGCACAAGTGTGCAGCCATCAGGGTGAGTGGTGGGCAGTGGGAACAGGTCCCCAAGTGCGTAGAGTTTAAATTTCTAGTAACGTGGTGACAGTTGTCTTTTCAGGGAACAGCCCCTCCCTCATTTTGGAGAATCCTTTCCCACGCTAACAATACTGTAGCTGTGGCATTCTGTTCATCTCCCTTTTGAGATACTGGGTCACACATGGTCGAGCCCACAAGTCAGAACCAAGTTTTGTTTAAATTTATTGAGAGAGAGAGAGTGTGTGTGTGTGTGTGTGTGCACACGAGCCGATGTTTAAGACAGTTGGCTGGAGAGAGAGGGACTGCAGAAAACTTTCCTTTCCAGAAGAAAACCTCCAGTCCACCCTAGCCCCAGCCTCCAGCCGAGGAAAGGCAGCAGGAAGCAGGAGAGCTGAGGGCCAAGCGCAGAGGCAGCATGGGCCTCTAGGAAAGGGCCGAAGATCAGCCTGCCTGCGTCGCGCCCCCCCCCACCCCCAGGCCCCCCACATCAGGGCAGGCTAAACATGAGGAGGCTTCTGTCTCCATGGCTGGAAGAGAGGCGCCCTCGTTAAAACTCAGATAAACAGTTTATCAGGAGATGAATGAGCCACTGGGCTCCAGAGTCGTCTCCCCTTCCCCAGCGTGGAGCCGGCTGGGGAGGGGGCCCGCAGGCGCCCGGGGAGCCAGACCTGGGAAGGGAAGGGGCCGTCTGCTGGAACAAGCTAGC
This sequence comes from Leptonychotes weddellii, assembly GCF_054177405.1. Lineage (NCBI taxonomy): Eukaryota > Metazoa > Chordata > Mammalia > Carnivora > Phocidae > Leptonychotes > Leptonychotes weddellii. Next base: position 26,526,635 of record NC_138383.1, read on the forward strand.
CAAGCGCCTTTCCTCCTTTGGTCTGTACTCCTTTGGTCTGTAGCTTTGTCTCTATTCCTGGAAATTCATTTCACGTTTATTTACCCATTTTCCCAGCCCGCGACGTGGAGTTATGTCCCTTCCTTTCTCTTTCTCTCCTCCGTTCCCCCCCGTCCCCCCTCCCCGTGCTGTGCCAGTTAGAACTTCGCTGTTAGAATCCCATCACCAATTGGACATGCCAAAAATTAGAATATCGTGTGAAGCGGAAGGGGTCCCATCCTGGCTGTGAGTCGCAAACTGGCTGGGGCTCCCCCAGGCCCTGGGAGGCATGGGGAGTCCACCACCCTGACTTTGGGAGCTCACATTCTTCCGGCAGTCAGGAGAGGAAAGTGACAAGACTTGTGGCTGATTTTTTCCTCACTTTGCAAAGTTGGGTCAAGTCCAAAAATGCCATTTTGGGTCTCACTAAAAAAAGCCCATCAAATTTGACATTTATGGGACCCATGAGACAAGAATCAGAGGGTGATGATTTTCATATGCCTGGGATGATGCCAGGCCTAAAAACTGGCCACTCTCCTGTCATCTTTATGATACTTCATGGTCCCCCTGCCTCTCAGTGTCAAGGAGCCCCAGAGAGGTAAAATGACTTGCCCAAGGTCGCAAAGCTGGTCGGTTGCAGGTTTTTTGACCTCAAGCCCCGTGTCTTTCGCAGATCACCCGAAGCTGCCTCAGGTCTGTGTTTTCAGGGCCAAAGAACCAAGAAGACTGTTGAATTGTTCTTAGGACCGTGCTTAGAATCAGCTGGAAATAAGAAAGATGCATAAAAGCACCCTTGGGGTCCTCTTGCCCTGACCTGGAGATGCTGAAGCACTAGGAGTGTTCAGAGGAGCACTTGGGTTTTCCTTGCCAGAGCATTTTGCAGCCACAGACATCATGGGATGCAGATAGCCAAAAACGGACCTACACTCCTGATTCACTAGACTCTTCCTATGTGGCTGCCTGGGTCCCTAGCCAATCCCTACACAAGTCCAAACACCTCCCAGGGCTAGGGCCTGATCAGAAAGCTGAGCGTATAGCCATCCCTCTCCCTACAGGTCCATCTCCCTCCCCACAGCTTCCTTTTGAAGAAATACAACCCTCTTTGTCCAGCTTGTCAAGCTCCTTTTTCAATAGAGCCTCAAAAGCATTGAAATAGGTTGGCTGTGGAGTCCCCCAAGAATTTCCAGTCTCCGCCCCACCCCCAAACTCCTGAAGGCCAGCAGTCACTCAGAACAGCTAAGTTGCATGCGCTAAGTGGACAGAAAGCAGGCCCAAAGGTGCTGGAGTTATTTCCACAGCATCCCCAGTAGCTTCCAGCCTCTCTGGTCCAAACCTGTGATGGTTGGTCAGTTGAGGGCAGTGGGATGCCCTGATGAGCTAGAATTTGTTGAAAGAATATTGTCCACTATACACTCTGCCCCAGGTGGTGGGCTAAGCTAGACAGTCTCTACCTCCTCTACACAGTACAAGTCTGAGAGGTGCATGTCATCCCCACTTTACAGATGAGGACCTGGAAGTTTGGAGGTCAGATGCCTATGCTAAGAAGGTAACAGAGCTGGTGAAAGGCAGGGCCAGCATTCCAACCTGAGACCCACCTGGTCCACAGGTTGTCTTTGTGTTGAGTTTCCCGGTTTATGCCATTTCCTCCTCCACTCCCCACACCCCAGATCCCCTGTCTGTCCCTGAATCATGCAGATTCAAATTCTATGTCTCAAATCTCCTCCTCTCACTACTCAGATATATTTATCCCTTTTCCTCATCAAGCCCAGAGAAAGCTCAGCTCTACCATTAAAGTTTTAAGTACGGCTGAGTCTTTGAAAACAATACCCCCAGATTCACTCTGTATCTAAGTGCATGGGTTACCCCGGTGCAGCAGAGAGTGTGGGACTGCAAGCCCCCAAAGTGGGGCATTTCGGAACCCCACAGTGAAAGAGGCTAAATGTAGTTTGAAAACACTACAGTTTGTATTCTAATTCTTTTGGCTTTTTTTTTTTTTTGGTCATCATAATATATTACAAAATTTCAAACAACAAAGGATGACACGGAATTGTAATATTTATTGAAAGTGGGTTTGGGTTTTAAAAGTTGTGAAACACTGTCTTACAGTCTTATCGGAATTTATAGATTTTTTTCCCACACTTTTTGAATGTTTTCTTCATATGCTTGTCCTACCCCGCTCAAGTGGACTGCAAAAGTCTAGGAGGGTGGCCATCGGCCGTGAGTTTCTCTCTTTTGTGTTTCTCTCCATAGTCTTTACCCAGTGGACACTCTATAACCAGGTCATCCAACCTATTGTCTAACATGGTTTGTTTTTCATTCCTGAGGGAACTTTTTTGCTGTTCAGTCAAACCCAACCTAAATAAAGGACTGAAGGAAATGGGTTGGTTTTCAAACAAAAATAGGTGATCTGAGGAGAGGAGATGGATGAAACAGAAAATAGCACAATAAAATGTCACTAAATTGGAACCTACCACTTCAGGGAGACTGAACCAGAACTTAGCTTTTGAACTCTTCACTGAAAAATTATTTAACCAGTTAAAATTCACAGCAGTGACAAACTCACTCTGGTGACCATTCCATCTTCCTAAGAAAACAAAGCAACGCCAAGCACCCATATTGCACACCAGAAAGAAAGGGGTATGCTCTAAGAGCCTCCTAAGCACTAGCTTCTAATCGTACCATCATTTCCCAATCAAATCAATTCAAACAACCAATGGGTTGTTCTTATCTCCAGTTCATGTATCATTGTGTGTGTGTGTGTGTGTGTGTTTGCTGGCTCGAAAGTTTAAGAATGTTTAAGAAAATGTTTTCAGCTGAAACTGGCCATCCCTCCCAACTGCTGAAGTTTTGCAGAAAGACTGTTCGGTGAAACAGTGTGTTTTCTTCCTTAGACAGATGATAAATTCATGGGGGGGCGGGCACAGACAACACAAGTTGAAAGGAAAAAACAGATCTTTGGGGAAAGTAGAGTGATTTGGGCTGTCACAATGAGACCTCCTAACTCCACTCCGTGGACTGCTGGTGAACACTTGAGTCATCTACTCCAACTCCTTATCCAGCTTTTTCCAGACTCCAATCACATCCACCACAAAGGAAACCAAGTTTGAGTTTTAAAGCTTAGATTGAGGGGCGCCTGGGTGGTTCAGTCGTTAAGCGTCTGCCTTCAGCTCAGGTCATGCTCCCAGGGTCCTGGGATCGAGCCCTGCCTGGGGCTCCCTGCTCCGCAAGAAGCCTGCTTCTCCCTCTCCCACTCCCCCTGCTTGTGTTCCCTCTCTCGCTGTGTCTCTCTCTGTCAAATAAATAAATAAAATCTAAAAAGAAAAAAAAGCTTAGATTCAGTTCTTCATCCAAGGGAAAATTAACTAGAAGTGTCATTTCAACATCTGTCTCCTGTCACACTGCTTTAGGAAGAGAAAGCATCATGCAGGTTTATTTAGAATCATAGAAAGGTAGGGCTGGAAGAGGAATGCGGCTGTGTCACTAACCAGAAAGTGAGGAATATGGTGCCACAAAAGTGACTTGTCCGGGGTGAACGTATGAGGGCAGACCCCAGCCAGGACTCAGGCCCCCTACTGCCAGTTCACCTTTCTTTTTTAGGTCTCCACTCTTGTCCACTGAGGCCGACTTAGCGGAAGCAGGAGGTGCAGTATATATATATGACATTTGGGGGCTTCCGGAGGAATCTCAGGAAGTTTACACTGAGGGCCTGGAGAGTTTGGAGAGAACAGACGGAACCAGAACAGACCCAGCAGCGCGCGCACGCAAACACGCGCACACACGCACGCACACACAATGACACGGACACAAGCAGAAGCTGAGCTGGGCAGGGTGGACAGCAGAGGAACCCACCTCGCAGGGCCGCCCCCGCCAGCGCCGGGTGCAGGACTTGCTGGGCGCCAGCAGAGGGCGCGCCGCCCCCAGGGAGCCGAGCAGCAGCCGCGCGGAACTCGGCAGGCTAGGGGAGCCGCAGGCGAGCCGGACGCGCCCCTGCAGCTCGGCCACTCAGGGTGCAGGACCCGGCCAAGGAGGAGGAGGAGGGTGAGGAGCGGACCCCCCTCGTGGGCCCGAGTAACAGACGTGCAGGAGTGCTTCCTAGGAATTACATCACGCTGCGCAACGCTGCGGCTCTCGGACTCCTCCTGCTCAGTGTGTGTGTGTCTGTGTGTGTCTGTGTGTGTGTGTGGTGTGTGTGTGTGTGTGTGTGTGTGTGTGTACGGGCTGGGGGGAGGGGACTTAGACCAAGCTTGGGAGAGAGGAAGGCGAGACGCGCCCGGGGGAAAAATCTCCATGCACATGGAGAAATTCCTTGCGCCGGACTGCACGGAGAAACGAGCCCCCAGCATCTCCCCGCTGCTCCCCTCCGCGTGCAAAGCACCCAGCTAGTGAGAACCCTCACAGCCCCACCTCGAGCACCCCCCAAAACCGGCCCTGCACCCTCCAGTCCGGCTCCAGCGCCGCCGCGAGCTTTCCCCAGGACTGGCCCTGGCGGGGCGCCTAGAGCCCCAGTTGCATTGCTCCAGGAGAAAGGAGGGGGGCGGTGCATTTTGCAGGAGGAGGAGAAGGGGGGTGGGTGGTGGGGGAGAGAGAAGATTGCGCGGAGACCTGCCAAGCGCCACCGCCGCCGCCACCGCCGCTGCCGCCGCCGTCGCCGCCGCCGCCGCCGCCGCCTGTGAGCTCCGGCGGGCAGCCGGACTGTCGGCTTCCCGGGGCATCTGGGTCCGGCGGGGCACAGCCCTGGGCGCTGCCGAGGCCGCCGCCGCGGCGAGTGCAGGCGGCTTCCCCCCGGAGCCTGTGCCGCTCCAGCTCCTCGGGGGTGGAGAAGTGGGGGGTGGGGTTGTTGTTTGGGGGGAAGAAGGGGGAGGGGGCAACGCCGAGAGAGTCAGTGGTTTCCATGGTGATGGAGCTGAAAGTGCAGGAAATTTAAAGGCTTGGACCCTGCGAGACAGACAAACCGGTGCCAACGTGCGCGGACGCCGCCGCCGCCGCCGCCGCTGGAGTCCGCCGGGCAGAGCCGGCCGCGGAGCCCCGAGCAGGCGGAGGGAAGTGCCCCTAGGACCCGCTGGGCCAGCGGCGCTGCACAGAGCGGCAGGACGACGAGCAGCGAGAGGAGGAGGAGGGGAGAGCGGCTCGTCCACGCGCCCTGCACCGCCGCCGGCCCGGGAAGGCAGCGAGGAGCCGGCGCCCCCCGCGCCCGCCGTCGCCCTGGAGTAATTTCGGATGCCCCGCCGCGGCCGCCTGCCCGAATAGACCCGGGAGAGGAGTTGCGGCCAACTTGTGTGCCTTCTTTCCGCCCCGGTGGGAGCCGGCGCTGCGCGAAGGGCTCTCCCGGCGACTCATGCTGCCGGCCCTGCGCCTGCCCCGCCTCGGGTGAGCCGCCTCCGGAGAGACGGGGGAGCGCGGCGGCGCCGCGGGCTCGGCGTGCTCTCCTCGGGGGACGCGGGACGAAGCAGCAGCCCCGGGCGCGCGCCGGAGGCATGGAGCGCTGCCCCAGCCTGGGGGTCACCCTCTACGCCCTGGTGGTGGTCCTGGGGCTGCGGGCGGCACCGGCCGGAGGCCAGCACTATCTCCACATCCGCCCGGCTCCCAGCGACAACCTGCCCCTGGTGGACCTCATCGAACACCCGGACCCTATCTTTGACCCCAAAGAGAAGGATCTGAACGAGACGCTGTTGCGCTCGCTGCTCGGGGGCCACTACGACCCGGGCTTCATGGCCACCTCGCCCCCCGAGGACCGGCCCGGCGGGGGCGGGGGGGCGGCCGGGGGCGCCGAGGACCTGGCCGAGCTGGACCAGCTGCTGCGGCAGCGGCCGTCGGGGGCCATGCCGAGCGAGATCAAAGGGCTGGAGTTCTCCGAGGGCTTGGCCCCGGGCAAGAAGCAGCGCCTGAGCAAGAAGCTGCGGAGGAAGTTACAGATGTGGCTGTGGTCGCAGACCTTCTGCCCGGTGTTGTACGCGTGGAACGACCTGGGCAGCCGCTTTTGGCCGCGCTACGTGAAGGTGGGCAGCTGCTTCAGTAAGCGCTCGTGCTCCGTGCCCGAGGGCATGGTGTGCAAGCCGTCCAAGTCCGTGCACCTCACGGTGCTGCGGTGGCGCTGTCAGCGGCGCGGGGGCCAGCGCTGCGGCTGGATTCCCATCCAGTACCCCATCATTTCCGAGTGCAAGTGCTCATGCTAGAACTCGGGGTCCCCTTCCCGCACCCGGACAATTGATGGAACCCCACCGACGCCCTCCCCCCGCCCCCCGCACCGTCTCCAACCAGTTCCACCACCCTCTCGCGAGGGGATTCAATGAACTTTTTTTTTTTTTTTTTTTTTTTTTCTGGCTACAGAGACCTAGCTTTCTGGTTCATGTAATGCACTGTTTAACTGTGTAGGAATGTATATGTGTGTGTATATACGGTCCCAGTTTTAATTTACTTATTAAAAGGTCAGTATTATACGTTAAAAGTTACCGGCTTCTACTGTATTTTTAAAAAAAAAAAATAGCAAAAGGAAAAAAAAGAACAGAGCAAAGAGAGACTTATTCTGGTTGTCGCTAATAATGTTAACCTGCTATTTATATTCCAGTGCCCTTCGCATGGCGAAGCAGGGGGGGAAAGTTATTTTTTCTTAAAGTACAAAGAGAGGGGAGAACTTTTGTAGAAGGACTTTTAAAAAGCTATTTTCCATTCTTCGGAAAGTGTTTTGGTTTTCCTTGGACCTCGAAGAAGCTATAGAGTTCAATGTTATTTTACAGTTATTGTAAATATAGAGAACAAATGGAATGACTAATCATTGTAAATTAAGAGTATCTGCTATTTATTCTTTATAATATCCCGTGTAGTAAATGAGAAAGAAGTGCAGAGCAGGATTAAAGAAAACCACTAAAATCGACTGCGCTCGACACTGCGATTCTCTGTGTTGGTGATTGATGGGGGGTGTGGGGGCTGGAGGGGGCGGGTAGGGGTGCCGCTGTGCTTACGATGCCTGTTGGGAGAAGGGGCTCATCCCCTCTTCTGGTGTGATGGAGGTGACCGCTCAGTTTTTCATTGGGGGGGGCGGGTTATTCTCAAACCCCTCACTCGAGCATCACGTGGCCTCCGCCCAGTCTCCCAGCTTTTTCTCCCTATGTCACCGAAGCTCGGGCCCGTCCTGACCTCGACACCCAGCCGGCCCCCTGGAGCTGACCCCAGGCTGGGCCGAGGGGCGGGGGGGGATGGGGGGGAGGGTGGGCGGCCGCTTTGTCCTGCCTGACAGGCCCTTCACAATGGGGACACGTGTCTTTCACACCTACCCTGGGGGCGGAGTGCCGCTGAAACTTGACCCCCGAGGAATGGGGGGGGAGAGATCAGAGCGCGCCCACCCAGATCCCGCCACCCCTCCCGCCTCGCACCGCCCCCCCATCAATAACCAGCCCATGTTAACCCTTTGCACGCCTGGAAGCTGCGGTGATGCAAGCTGAAGTGATCCAGTCCTTTGGAATCAACACTCAGGCTCTGGGATCTTGCAGGTCTGAGCCCCTAAAATCCCAGGCCCTCAGCTGGAATTGCTGGGGACAGCTGGGTGATTTGACACTCGCCTCCTCGCCCCCCCCCCCCCACTCCGTGCCCCAGGACCTAAGGAGGACTCTGATGGTCAGGATTTCGGAGGGGTCTGAATTTGGGTGAAAAACGCCACCACAGGGATCTGCAGTTGGGAACGGGGTGCGCCCCCGCTTTGGACACCTACTCCGTTTAGGGGTGGGGAGGGAGGAGTTCTCAGAATCGGGATCTTTGAGTTTTTGGGTTAGAGAGAGGCAGAAGACGTGTTACCCCTTAAGGGACGTGCAAAATATCACCCCCACCCCACCCCTTAAAAAGCCAACTTCTTGGGGCTGGCGCTCGACTCGCGTGCGTCCCTCCGCCTCAGTCCGCGGTGGCGCCCATCCGCGCAGCTCCACGTGGGCCGGCTTCCTGACACTGCTCAGCGCTCCCTTTATTTATCTTGGACTCCAAAGTCGCTCTCCTTTGCTCCCTCCCCACCCCCCTGCCACCTCCCCGCGCCTCCCTCCCGGCATCCCTCCCCCCCCAACCCCCACCTCGGGGCCGGAGTCCCGGCGAATCTATGCTAATTATTTCAAACCTGCGCCGGGTCCCCAGCGCAGTCTCAATGCCCCCGGCCCCGCCCGCCCAGTCCCTCCAGCCGGGCGCTTTCTTCCCTCCCGACGCAGCCTCGGTGGCTCCTCATTTCAATAGCCTGGCCCGGGAGCCGGAGCCCCCTCCCCGGCGCTGCCTCCGTCAGCCGTGGGACAGACGTTAGGGTATTCATTAACTGAGAGCCGAGGAATAACGGCATTATTCCCCCCAGAGAGGGCACCCTGCCCCCGCGACTATCTGAGGCTTCATTGTAAAAGGATTAAAAGTTAAAGACCTCCATCTTATGATTCTTTCATTTAATCTTCCTGGCGCCTGGGAGACATGCTCGATGGATGATGGCTTTTAAAATATTCCTAATGTCGGCTACCTTAAGACTCCAAGCCCGGCAAACAAACGTAATTTATTTCCAGAAGAAAGGGGATATTGAGATGTTTAAGTTTATGAACCGCCGTCCCCATGTATATTTGTTAAGTTCTGACAAATACCCAAATAACGTTAAAATCAGCCATTCATCACTGATGAATTTATGCAAAACTTTCTGTGCCCCGGGCCAATATTTTTTTAGACACTCGCGAGGGGCGGAGGTGGTGGGGAGGGGGAAGGGGAGGGGGCTTACGGGGCGGTGGGGTGGGGGGGGAGCCGAAAGCAAGAATTTTCATGCCTGGTAAACACGCGAATTATGCGAAGAGAGTTATTCCCAGCTGGGCGGGCAGCCAAAACTCGGAGAGCGCGCGGAGGCCAGCGCCCCCACCCCCACGTTGGCAATGTCATTGGATTACAATGCGAGGTCTTCCCCTCCGCGACACCCCCTCCTCCCTCCGCCCGCTCGCCCGCCCGCGCCCCTCCTCCCCACCCCTGCCCACTTGGAAAACCCGCTCGCAGCCGGCGAGCTTCTCGGCTTTCAGAGCCGGAGCCGGTGTGAGCTAGGAGGACCCGGGCTACTGCAGACGTGACGGGCAAGAGACAGACCACCGCACAGACAGACCAAAGGGCAGGGCCCCAAGCCGCTCCGGACGCGGAGAAGAGGACCCAGCAGGATCCAGGCAGTCCCAGAAGAGAACGAAGGAGGTGCGGGCTCCTGGAACATTGTGACTAATGCACAGCCGGTTACGTCTCCATTATTATTAATGTTGATAATACTAATAATAGCCTCGACGCGGAAAGGAGTAGCGAGCTCTGGGCAGAGAGGCAAGAAAAGTGTCCTCTGTGGTCACCTAGTGTCTATCTCCTGTAAGGAGGAAAATTGATCTTGGTGTCTTCTGTGGCTTTGACAGCCTGTGCTTATGAATTTATGCAGCTGCTGGGGCACCCTGCCTCCCCAGGATGGAGACTTAGAACCATTACGAATACAGACACATCCACTTTTTCAAAATCCTGGAAGAGAATGGCAAGGTTTCCACCACTCCAGCCCTCCCGCGATGATCGCAGGAAATCAATCACCAGCCCTCTATCTTCATCTCTTCCCTTTATTCCTTCCTTCCACCGTTCCAACACTCCCCACACTTCGTACACAAGTATACCCAAGCCAAATGTCCACGGAAAGCCAGCACCCTCAGGGGAGGGCCCTCTGGCCCCCAGAGTCTGGGAACGGGATCTGGTTCCCTGTTGAGATGGAGAAGGCCAGGGGTCCATTATCAGTCTTGCTTCTGAGACCCCTGGGAAAGGGGGTTGAAGTTTGGTGGCAGCTGCAGGAGGAAGCTGGCTGTGTATTAAGAGCTCTTAGCTGTGCTGGATGGGGACAGCAGGGGGAGGGCCCAACCCATATTGGTATTTTGAAGGGGTGATTCATCCTTTTTCTTTAATGCTCTTGGAATGTCAGCGCTGGAGGGGAGCTTAGATTCCAGTGCCCACCGCTCAATTTACAGATGAGAAGACTGAGACCCCAGTGGGGCAGGCTGATCACACGGATTAATATAGTTGGGCTTGGCCACGTGGCCTCTGCTGTGCCTTTTCACTCTTCTCTTGTTCTTTGTTCTTTGCTCCTTTTGGAAATTTTTAAAATTTTTAAAAATGTGTTTATTTTTGATGCGGGAGAGTTCTCTCCACAATTAACGTAATAACAATTGAGCATCAGGAAGTTCTGTTCTGCTGTGTCTACTCCGCAAGCAGTGGTTAATGGCCTGTGATGAGCCAAGCACAGGCCTGGGCCTTTGCACACGTTCTGATTGGGTCTCTAGTTTCCAAATAAGGAAACTGAGCTCAGAGAGTTTATGCATCTTGCCCAAAGCCACACAGTTAGTGACATAATTATGATCTAAAATCTGAGCTGACTCCAAAGCCTGTGCTTCTTCTAAATACACTTCCTCCCTTCAGGGATGTGAACACCTAGCTTGGGAGACAAAATGTGCCAGATGATGAGCTGGCAAGTTCCAACTCAAGCTCTGTAGGGATTCATGCCTGGTAGGCCACCCACAACATGTTTGTATGTCTCCTTATGTCCTGGGCCCACTCCCTGACCTCCCCCTACACACACACACACACACACACACACACACACACACGAGGAGGGGTAAGAAATGAAGAGCAGGGTAAATGAAGGAAGAAGAGTTAAAAAACATCAAACAAACTAGGGACGGAAGGGGGAGGGCTCACTGCTCGACTGGGCAGCCGGAGAAGGCATCTGACAAAAGTCTCAAAGGACAAGTTAAATGTTGATGTTCTGAAGTGGGAATGTGGGTAGAAAGGACATTTGGATGGAGAAAGAGGTAAAAAGAGATGATGTTGGAAACATATCTGGGAAGGTCTGAAAAGCAGGCTGACACCAAATTATGGAGGACCTTGAATGCCAACTAAAGGCACTAAACATTATTTTTCCAGCAATAGGGAGCCGTTGAGCGCTCTTGAACAGGGCAGTGACACCATCAGCACACTGCTGCCAATGAATCCTTCATTCATTCAACAAACACTTTTGATCAGGTTCTGGTTATCGGTGCATAACAAGCTACACCGAAACTAACAATCCTAGAACAACCATTTTATTTTGTTCATGATTCTGTCTGTCAGGAAGTTGGAAAGGGCTCAGCTGGGCAGTTCATCTCTGATACTCACGGGGTGAGCTGAGCACTGGAGATCCCATTTGGGGAGCTCAGCAGACCTGTTGACTAGAGCCCCTGCAAGTGGCTTCTCCATGAGGCTTGGGTTTTCCCACAGCCTGATGGCTTCAGAATAGTGGGACTTCCTACATGGTAGCTCATGGCTCCGAGAGAAAGTATCCCAAGAGACCTGGCTGGAAACTGCAAGGCTTCTTATGACGTTGTCTCAAAAGTCCCACAACCTTGTTTCCACACGGTCTGGTGGTTACCAAGTCTCTAAACCCAGCTCAGATTGAAGAGAAAGGGAATTAGACATCACCTCTCAACGGGAGCAGGAGCAAAGAAACGGGGGACATCTTTAACCTACCACAAGCACTTTCTATAGGCCTGGCTCTGTATTGTATGCTCAGGACACAAAAATGGGAAGGCACAGTCATTTTCCATTTAGGTTTGTTGCCGATGTCTAAGACGGATTAGAGATGGGATAGCGGCCACTGGGACGCTAGTTAACGAGGACCTTGCTATGAACCAGGAAGAATCAATAAGGGTCGATATTTGAGGAGTATCAAGGCCAATGAACACAAAAATCATTTGCCAAAAGACCGGAGAGGACTTGGGGACTGATTGGATGTGGGGGCTGATGGAGGAGTCGGAAAAGCCCCTGATGTTTCAGGCTTACAAGGGTCTGTACACAGAAGAGGATGCTCAGATGAAAGAGCTTCCTTCGCTGCCACCTCCAGACAGGTGCAGACAGGTTCCAGGCTTGTCTAGAAGAGGGAGGAACCTGGGGAGCCCCGAGAAGATTTCAGTTCATAATTGAGTTGAATGGATGAATACATGGATGGATGGGTGGATGGTAGGGAGAGAGTCAGACAGGGAGGGAGGGGATAAACAAGCACTCTGAGCTTGGGGAGCAGTAAGATTCTCCCCAGCAGACCAGAAGGGTACCGATGAACTTGGCTTTGGAGACTGTATGAAGAAAGGGAGAGAGACCAAGGGGCGAAGAAAGTCACCAACACTCCTGGAATGACACAGCCAGCCTGGTACTTCGTATTTGTCATCTCATTTCACCCTCTCTGTGAAGTGAGCATCATTGCCATTACACAGGTGAGAAAAACGGGGCTCAGAGAAGTTGAGGGACTGGCCCGAGGACACGCATCTGGTACACAGAAGCACTTGGATTCAAATGCAGGCCTGTGTGATTTCAGAGTGACATCAGATCTGCTCCAGAAAGGCTTCCTCTGGCTGGAGTGAACCACCCCTTTCTCTGTGGTCCTCATCACACTAAGACCTGACTGTTGCACCTTCTCGAGGAAGGGGACGCTTAACCTGCCGGGCTTCACAGAGGCTGGCTCTGCAGAGTGTGCGGAAAATGTGTTTGCATGTGTTTTTTTCTGGGAAGAGTCCGTCATCCTCATCAGATTCTAAGGTCTGTAACGCAAAGGTTAAACTCTCTCCTAGGCTGTGAGAATTTTTAAGTGACAGAATGTTTTCATCGTAACTCATTTTTTTTTAGTCTCCCCAGTGTACAGTGCAATGCTTACCATAGTAAGTGTGTTCAATACATACTAGCTAAGGGGAGGTGGATGGGCTTGGGGGTCCACAGGGAGCCACTGTAGGTTCTTGAAGAAGGGAGGAGGTGGGAAGATTCTTCTGGATTAGAGTTGTGTAAAAAAAGTTTAGAAAGTTATGCCTGCAGGCCAGAGGCCTCAGAGGAGACTGCTACCACCATCTAATTCCGGACGACAGTGTGACCAGGGCAGAGGGAGAGAGGTTCACAAAACTGAGAGACATATTAAAGGAAAACAGAAGTTAGATCCAGCCTGCATTTCTGTATAGAGCAATCATTTGGGGAGCGGAAAAGCAGCTGTCTTCTTTAAATAGAACATACCTCCTTTCTTTTGCCAAGGTCCTCGCCTCTCCTTATTGCCCCCTTCACTCATTCCATCACCCACCAGAACTGCTGTAGCATCTGCTGTTGGGACCCCTGGATTTGCTATGAGAAGGGGACGGAAAGTAAAAAGTCAAGTTTGATTTTTTGAAATAAGGCGAAAAGGAAGGCCCGAAGGAAACCGTATCCAGAATTGGGGAAGAGGATCCAGATTTTGAGGGAAAGATTATAGAATTACAACATTTAAAATAAGATGGCCTGAAAGTTCTTCACTCCTTCATCTGGCTGCAGAAACTAAGGCTCATGAAAGCCAATTGACTTGTCTCCACTCTAGTTACTTTGAAACAGGACTGTCCCTGGAAGCAGCATTTCCAGATTTCTATTCAACCATCCCTTTACAGCTGTTATAAGTATAAACAGTGTCAGAATCTTAAAAGCACTTTCACGTACATAATCTTAAGTACACTAATATGTGAAAACCGAAGGGCAGGAACTAGGTCGCTCTTAGGCCCCCAGAACCTAGCACAGGGCCTGAGCCGTGACGGCACGTAACAAATATTGACCAGAGCGATAAATGGACATAGACGTGCTTTACAGATAGGAAAACAGAAGCTCACAGAAACTGAAGAAAGGACGGATGCTCACAGAGCTCAGTCCAGATGGCGGAGGCAGGAGTAGCCAGCCAATGCCATCAGCAATGGGAGCTCCCTCTGCTGCTAGTTCTCTCTGCTCAGGATCGGGATTAGGAAGCCAACCGCACGTCTGCCGACGGCTTAGTGAGCACATCCAGCAAGAATAAGAAGACAGGGCCAGTCTGCACCTGCCAAGTGACACAGCCCCCACAGTCACTGGGTTTGGCAGCCTCTTCCCCAGCCTGGGTGGTAAGGGACTCCTGACTGGTGTCTGATTTATTCAATGAAGGCAACAAAATTAATCAAGCTAGGGAACTAGTTCTTCCCCATTTTACAGATGTGGAAACTTGTGAAAACAGCAAGCCTGGGTGACTCGCCCAAGATCGCACAGCTAGCTGGTGGTAGATCCAAGATTCAAACAGCACTAGGCCTCTGACAGGCTGTTGGGAGAAGCAGAGGGGTTTCGTGCTCCCTGAGTTTATAATCCCAACCAGTCTCCCTGATTCCATGCTTGCCCCAGCTCCAATCCATTCTCCACGCTGCAGCCTGAGTGACCTTAAGACACACATGTGGTCTTGTCACTCCCTTGCATAAAACCTCTCAATGGCTTCCCATGGCTCTGAGGATAAAGGCCAGAATCCTTACCAGACTGAGGCCTCTCTCTGCCTGCCTCCGGGTTCAAGCCAAACAGTCTCCAGTTCTCTCACGAACCAAGCTCCCCGCCTGCTCCAGGGCCTTTGCACATGCTGTCCCTTCAGGCTGGGATGCCTTCTCTGCCACCACCGCACCCAGGGCCACACTGGCTTCAGGTCCCGTTCATAGGAAAAGCAGGAAGTCCCCTCTGATCCATGCTCTCTGGGCTCTCAAGACATTTTCTTCCCAGAGTGTAACTGATATTTATAATTTTTAGATGTTTGTGTCCTCCATCTCTTCCACTGGACTGTCATCTCCCTCCATTTTACTCACCATGGATCCCTGGCTGGTGCAGTTTGGGACACATGTATACTCTCAATATATATATATATATATAGGGTGGATGACTAACACACTGAAGAAATGAAGAAATATTAATTGATCAGATTCCCAATATAAACCAGGTTCTATCTGGGGCTCTGAGGATGCTGGAGAACAGAGTCTAGCTCTTGTTAAATAGTGATCCAGGGAATGTTTAAGAATATACCCAAACGACTCTGAAAAACAAACTGAGGGTTCTAGAGGGGAGGGGGGTGGGAGGATGGGTTAGCCTGGTAATGGGTATTGAGGAGGGCACATTCTGCATGGAGCACTGGGTGTTATGCACAAACAATGAATCATGGAACACTACATCTAAAACTAATGATGTAACGTATGGGGATTAACATAAGAATTAAAAAAAAAAAAAAGAATATACCCAAATGTGGGGCACCTGGGTGGCTCAGTTGGTTAAGCGACTGCCTTCAGCTCAGGTCATGATCTTGGAGTCCCTGGATCGAGTCCCTCATCAGGCTCCCTGCTTGTCGAGGAGTCTGCTTCTCCCTCTGACCCTTCCCCCTCTCATGTGCTTTCTCTCTCTCTCATTCTTTCTCTCTCAAATAAATAAATAAAATCTTTAAAAAAAAAAAAAAAGAATATACCCAAATGTGAAGGGTGCCTGGGTGGCTCAGTCGGTTAAGCATCTGACTCTTGATTTCGTCTTGGGTCATGATCTCATGGTCATGAGATGGAGGCCCATGTCAGGCTCCATGCTCAGCAGGAGTCTGCTTGAGACTCTCTCTCTCTCTCTCTCTCTCTCTCTCCCCCTCTGCCCTTCCACATCCCTCTCCCTCTGCCACCTTCTCCCCACAAACGCAGGCTCACTTGTGTGCTCTCTCTGTCTCTCTCAAATAACTAAATAAATCTTTAAAAAAATTAAAAAATAATGTAACCAAATGTGGATACATAGCAGGGAGCCGGGGCTATTCAGATGACCCTACAGTGACTCTATCATTCTGGGGATTACAGTGACTCCCAGTTTACTGACTCCGAAGGTCCCTGTCTGCTTGAGTAGGTGGGGAGGGGTGGCTGAGTTGCAGATAAACCCTTTTAGCAAATCAAGGAACCTCCCAGTAAAAGGGAATCCACCACCTAGAGAAGCCCTCCCATCAGAGGCTAGATAGCATTGACTGATTCCACAGAGAAAATTCTGAAAAGACTCTCCAGGGCTGGGTAGAAGATTCACCTTTCCCCACATCTGAAATCCTTAAAAATGGGAGAGATTACCTTATCTGCCGAACCGTTAAAACTTGATCCTTCCTGCCCAGGGAATAATAAAATTAAACAATGACTAACTCATGCCTGATGCTTTCCAGTTTAGAAACCACTTTCACATTCATTATCTCTTTCAAACCCACGCAAGAGCTCAGAGCCAGGATTTTGATTATCATTTCCAAGATAAGGAAACTGAGGCTTGAAGAATAACTTGCCCTGGGGGCAAAAACCTTTCTACTGGGAAAGGAATTTGATATTTAGGGGGGTGGGGTGGGGAAGAGATACCCTGTGGTCTCCCATGTACTTAAAATGGACATAATGATATCTACCCTACCAGCCTGTTGGGATCTTCCAATGTGTTCTATATGTGTAGCTCCTGGTAGGATATAGGAGTCCAGCCTACCATGCTTTCTTTCCCTCTTCCTAATTCCGAGGCTTATGCTGTACCCCGGTGGTCGGGAGGTAACCAGATGTCCCACTACCCAAAGACAGTGACTTGCTACTTCTTCAGGTCCTCATCCCCGCATGGTCTACAGCTGGAGGAAAGAATCCACTGGATTCTTCTTCTCCACTGACGAAAAGGCTTTGTATTTAGTGCCAGTTGATTTCTGGGTTTTGGCTGTCATTGCTGTTGTTTAAATTACAGGCCAAAGTGGGAAAACTGATGACCAAAGGCAAAGCTGAGAGGGAAAAAAAAAAAAAGTTAAATCAGGATGGAAGGAAACTGGGAAACCAGGGAGTCTGTTTTACATAAACAGAGGCAGGAATCCAGCCCAGGTAAATTAGCTCCAGTTTGTTCTAATTCTAGAAATTCCTCAATCCTAGTTGTTGGCCCTTAACCAGGAATCACCTAGAAGTGACTATCTCCCAGAAACAGTCTTCACTGCTGTCATTCTCTCCTCACTTCAGGGGCAGAGACCCAGCAATGAGAGAGACAAGCCTACCCAGGTAGGGTTAAGGTCCCCAACAGAGTCAACAGGCAATGTCAGCAATGAAGATCCTTTAAGGGCATCCATCCACTCATGACCACCACCACGGAACACAAAAAAACTGAGGCCCCGAGATGGGAAGTGACCCAGTCAGTGTTAAATCTCAGGTTAGAGACCAAGACTAATGGAGAAATTTTGATGGGAGTATGGGGCAGCTGGTAACTAATCTGTGGACCCAAGTGCCTGTCACCCCCAAGGTTGGACAACTTCCTCCAAATGCCACATTCCAAGGCAGATTTCCCAAGGGCCCAGGCCTCTGCTGCTCTCTGCCTTCTTCCCACACTGTGGTTCCAGACCCCTGGAACCCCTAGGGGACATGCTCAGTGTGATTCCTCTCTCTGGCTAGACCTTTGGAGATTGATGCTCTCCTCTCCTTCCATGTCCTCTGCCTGACGGGACACTCTGGATTCCCACTGTGGGATGTATCACACCTGTATGGCCAGCACCCAGGTCTTTGCCCCAGGCCAGATGTCTCTCCTACTTCCTACACACTTCCGGTGTCTCCCCTTTGCTACAGAAGCATGGTTAACTTCCTTAGTGTGGCATCCGAAGTCCTTTATAGTCTGTGACTCCAACTTTCCACTGTAATCTGTTACCTTCTTCTGCTCCACCCCACCCCCACCAACAAGCCACAGCAACTTACTCATGGCTACCTGAACCTGCTAGGCCTTTGATGCTTTTGCTTGCACCATTTGCTCTACCTGAAATGCCCCCTGCCCCACCCTTACTCCATCACCCCAAGCCAGGATTTCACCTAGAGAAGACCTACTCATACTTCAGGGTGCAGCTCACATGATACCTCCTCAGCCCTCAGCCAGGGTGGAATTAATCAAGCCATACTTTGTCCTCCCACAGTGCTGATGATTAATAATAATAATAATAATAATAATAATAATAGATACTAACTTCCCGTAAGTGACAGGCACTGTCCTGGGTCCTTTATGTGCATTGTATCATGTCAACTCCAACAGTAATCCGATGTGGTATTGCTACTGCTATTTGATAGGTTCAGAGAGACTTGCTGAATTACCCGAGAACTCTTAATTAGTTCGTGGCAGAGCCAGGACTCAAAACCAGGATTCAAACTCCAAAACCCATGTGCTTTCTCATCTGCATTCTGCAGCTCATCACATCAGTCCAACACCTACAACATTGCACCCGCGGCTACCGACCCTTATCTGGCTACCTCTGGATTTCAAAGCCCTTCAAGGGCAGCCACTGTATTTGAGTCTAATTTTCTTTTTTTTTTTTTTTTTAAGATTTTGTTTATTTATTTGACAGAGAGACACAGTGAGAGAGGGAACACAAGCAGGGGGAGTGAAGAGAGGGAGAAGCAGGCTTCCCGCCGAGCAGGGAGCCCGATGTGGGGCTCGATCCCAGGACCCTGGGATTGTGACCTGAGCTTAAGGCAGACGCTTAATGACTGAGCCACCCAGGCGCCCCTTGAGTCTAATTTTCAACCATATTATCCAAAATAGTGCCTTATGCATAGTAAGCATTTCATAAATTTGTGGTGAATGAGGAATTGAGTGACTGGATATGAGAAGGGGCTCTGTTTTGGGTTTTTTTGTTTGTTTGTTTGTTTGGGGGTTTTTTGTTTTTTTCTTTTTAAATAAAATCCAAGTAGAACTTGTTGGTTTGTTTAATGAATATTGGTTAATTCCAACTTCAGTTTATGTAGATCTCTGAAGGCATAGGTAATGCAGGGTTGTTAAAAGTGTAGACTTTGAAGTTGAACCTAAGCTCTTTGCTCTACCCCATCCCAGCTATGTGACTGATAATATTAATGCCTGTGTAAGCTCTCAAGCCTTGTGCAAACACAAGTCACTGTCGTTAATAATTTGTGCTTCTCCAAAGAGCACTCAGGCTGTCCCCACCCACACAAAGAGAAAAAGCAGAGAAAGGTAGCCCCAAAGATCATGGGAGCCTCATGGGAAAGCCCTGTGAACAGTGGGTAGGGATGGTCTTCTGTAGATACTGCTGTCTTGTGAGGAGCTGGGTTGATGAAGGATGGGACAATGAGGAATTGTGGCTTATTTAAACCAGGAAAAACTGGAGATAAATTCATAGGAGGCCAGCACAGAAGGGACGTTAGGGCAATGACTGCCACTCACTTCAGCCCCCTCACATTAGAGGTGGGAGGGGACACAAAGGCCACTTGCCCAAAGTCACAGAGCTGGTTAGCACTGGGGCTGGGACTAGATTCTAGTAACACCCATGACACGCCAGGTTACCATCCTCCTCAGATTAAAATCATAATTTTTAAAAACACAATATGATTATCTTTTTTCTTTGTTCCTGAGTGAAGCATTCAGTTTTAAAATGTGCCCATTAGACCCATTACCCTGCCATGTCAGAGAAACACTTCTGCAGTCTCCAAAGACCCGGGGGGATTGAGAAGGCCGTGTTCACGGGATCCCTGCGAGGCCAGAGTCCCGTCCGGCTCTCAGAGACAGGCCACTGCCACTCTTACCCCTAAATATCTCCAGGGACCCGACCTTCTCAAGCTGGGAAAGTCAAACCAGCATCTGAGTCAGACGACCATGGCGAGGAAAAAGAGGTCAGGTTATGGAGTGAGAGGGATCTGGAGTGGCAGGCCCCTCTGAGATCCTAGCCATAATGCGTCCAGGCTTTCCCCGTCCCCGACAGTGGCACACCCGTCACGTTATCCTTCCATTCCTGTGTCGGGCACTTACCCCATGGGAGCTACTGTGTAGTAACAAAGACTTTAAGAACGCCTTCCCTTCCAAATGTCTGGGGAAAACCAGTGATAGCAGCAATCATTCACGGGGCCCTGCACTGAGCATTCCACAGGCCTCGGCTGACCCCCCCTGCCCCAATGGCCGGATGAGGACACTGAGACACAGGGCAGCGATGAGGAAAGGGAGGTCTGGGATTCACTCAGGCATTCTGACGTCTCAACTTGTACACTTAACCTCCTTAACCGCGCCCCCCATCTGTATAATAGGAGTAGTGTCATCTACCCTGTGGGGTTATTGCCAGGATAAAAGCAAGTAAGAAATGTAGGAGCCTAGGACAGTGCCTGCCACATAGGGCACTTAAGAAATGCATTCTTTGTGGCCTCTGGGGATTGAGGCAAACGGTAAGGAATAAGAAGGGGGGCCCGTTCTGACCATGTAGCATCTTGTAGGGGGCCACCTAATACAGTGAATGGAAGGGTTAATCCACCTTGGACAGTTTCAACCTAATCGTTAAAATGTCAGGCCCCCTCAGAAGTGAGCGCCTTTCTTTTTCCTCTGGCTGTCGTACAGGAGAGTGTAGGCATGTGCATGCCACACACGAACACATAAATATACACATACTACAGCTTTTCTTTTTCTTCTGCTTCTTTTGCTTCCCTGCATTTGGTACCCATGGCAACGCATCCCAGCAGCAATGAGGAGGCCGCACAGTTGCTCTTTCCCCCAGCCCGCTATCCTGCTGATCGAGGCTGTCCATCTAGCTCAAAGGTATCATTCGGAGGGCCAGGCTAGCCTTCCCCAATAAGCAGTGGACATATTCCTAAGGGAGGGGACAAAGGGGAATCGGGTAGAAAACCTCCACTTTAACAACCAGCAAAACAACCCTCTGTCTAGCATGGAGACAGGGCAAAGGAACCCAAGCCCCGGCTATGCCACAAAAGGCTTTCCCAAGCATGGCCTCTGGTAAAGCTAGTTTGGGACTTCAGCCCCTGTGGTATCTATGACTAAGGGCAATTAGCTAGTTTCCAGCCTTTGGGACTGGAGGGCTTCCTTTGATGGAAAATTCAAGCCCAGTCTCTCTAAGTCTGGGATCACGGAATCCATACCTTGTACCACCTATCAGATATTGAAACTCACAGCTCATTTGAGTCCCTCTTATGGGAGACAGGTCCCTAATAGCCACCCTCTACAGTTACCCTGAGCATGAGGATCCACAAACCACATCCCACATAGCACCCCTCTTGAACCGCCCATCAGCCCAAGAACAGCCTTATCATTACTGTCACTTTTTGAGGCGAAAAAACAGATTCTCTAAGGAAACACCAATCAGTTGTTCACAAGCTCTTCATCAGATGTCAAGTCTGGTTTCTCGACCACCGTGCTTCGACTGATCTTGCCCCGAAGCTGCCATTGACATACCTCGCCATATGACAATGGTGTAATGTTACGGCAGTGGAACTGTGGTGGGAACTATGTCATTTAGAATTTGAGGAGGCCTCCAAAATTATGTACAGTAATTCGCCTTCCTCCTCCACTTCACAGTAGAGGAAATTAAACCTTATATCATGTCCACACAATACATATCTACTGAAGTCCGAAGAAGGAAAATGATACACTTGAGCCCACACAGCTAGTAAGATTAAAACTCCTCTTTTAACTCCAGGTAAAGTCTAATTTGACGTACATTTGCTAAGCACCTGTTAAACCAAGTGTGGGAGCTATATAGATGCAGCAGGACTGGTTTCTGACCTTGAGATGGGCAAATGTTGCTATGTGAGCTCTTGGTCGAGCCCAGGATGAGCCCAGTTGAAGGATACGTAAGAGTGAGTCAGGCAAAATGGAGAGGCAGAGGGAGGAGAAAAGGCATTCCTGGTAGGGGGAGTGGAGTGACCACATGCATGGACACCTGAAATAGCTTGGTGTGAACTAACAACTTTGTATAGTTCAGAGTTACCGTAACAGAGTGTGAGCCTAGGAAAGGTGGGAAAGAACAACTGTGGTGGAAGTCAGGGGCCATGCAATGGATGGCCTTGTAATCCAAGTTCAGGAGTTTAGACTCTATCTGCAAGGCCATTAGGAGCCATTGAAAGGTTCATGTGAAGCCACTGAAGGGTTATGTACATCACACAGAGGATACATCAAAAGAAGAGATCAATTAATAAAACTTTGCACAATGTCTGGCCTCAAGATTGGGTGGTCTTTTGTCGTGGAATGACGAGGGATGGAGAGGAAGGAATTGATGCAAGAACTTCTTGGGAGGTAAAAGTGACAGGTTCTGGTGATTGAGTGGATATGGAGGATCAAGAGAGGGGGAGAAGTCAGGGTAGCTGCAGTGTCCTTTCCATGACATCATCTTGACTACCATCTGGAGTGTTCCCAGCCTAAGACTAAGGTACCTAAATATCTAACATCATTCTGAAATTGCATAGAGACCACAGACTCGGAACAAACAGAAAGAATGGTATTGAACCAATCAAAGGGCTGTGTCCAGGGTGGCTCTGCCACCAATAAGCAGGATTCCTTCAGGACTGTTATTTAATTCTTAGATTTTGGTTCCATCATCTGAGATGGAGAGTTGGCTTGAACCACCTCTCAAGGGTCTTCCAGCCCTATCTAGTTTCCTCATTCAATTGTCATTAAGGTCAAGTTTATTTACTCATTCATACTGCAATATCCACTGAGCACTATCCATGTGCCTAACCCTGTTCTAGGCTCTGGGAGTCCAAAGATGAACAAGAGCCAACACCGGGTCTCATATAAGGAAGACAGGAAAATACAGACGCATAACAGGCAATTACAACATGAGCTATGGGATAAAAAAACACTCAGAAAGCCTCTTTACCCAGGGTGGAAGTAGAATGGGTCGGGAATTATTTCCCTGAGAATGAGATATCTAAATTGATATTGAAGGATAAACAGTCTGGCAAAGAGAGGAAAGAGATGTTCCAGGCAGCAGTAACAACATGGTACAAAGCTCAGAAAGTACGAGAGTGCATCATCAACTCAGTGGATTGAAAATAAGAACCATATGTGGAAGTATGCTGTAAGAAGCAAAGTACCGTGGCACCGTCATCACCATCACCATGTTCATAAGGTAGAACCTGGTGAAACACAGCACAAGCTGCACTTTTCTACTGACCACGTGGTCCAAAGCCATCAGTCTGTATGTCTCTCTCCTCTGGCTTGTGCCGGTGACTCAGAGAAATAGTCCCACTCACCAATTCTTTTTACTACTCTCCGTGGATTTTCCTTAAGAAAAGAAAATCAGAGATATTTTACAATACAGTTTAATCATCCATTATGTCTTTAGAGTCTCAAACAATCTTGTGGTAGCAAGAAAAAAAAAAAGAAGAAGAAGAAGGGCGCCTGGGTGGCTCAGATGTTTAAGCATCTGCCTTCGGCTTATGTCATAATCCCGGGGTCCTGGGATCGAGTCTAGTGTCAGGCTCCCTGCTCAGCGGGGAGTCTGCCTCTCCCTCTGCCTCGGCCTCTCTCTCTTTCTCTCTCTCTCTCTTGAATAAATAAATAAAATCTTTTTAAAAAAAAGAAAAAAGAAAGTGAGAAAGAAAGAAAAAAAATATTATTGTCCCCAATTTACAGATGAAGATGGTTAGGCACAAAGAAGTTGAATGATTCAGCCAATAGTGGAGAAACCAGGACTTGCACCCCATTTCTCCAGCTCCAGGTCACCCTCTCTTTTCCAGAATCCATATAGACCTTCTGATTGCACTTATCATAAAACCACACCCATCATTCTCCCAGACTTTCGTGGTAGACTGCTCTTGCCAAAGTCAGCGATCCCTTTCCATTGATTATCTTCTAGGTGGGTCTGCTTCTTAAATCTCTTGACTTAAGCCACCTCCAAACCACTTTGGCTAGAAGATAGGATCAGTTATGTCTGAGAAGGTTTCCTGTAGACAGCAAATCTTATCCATAATGGGAAGATTTCCCACGTTTAATCAAGGAAGGTGATATTTCCTTTCTCTGGGGTTCTGGCTTTTCAACCTTTTATATAAGACAATGCTTGTTTAGAATTTGGAATCCAACTCACTTGAAGGCTTAACCCACATGGTGGGGTGGCAGAGGACTGGATATGTTCCTAGAGCCTTCCTTGGCTGTGCCCCTTATTGTCTTATGACCATGGGGCAAATCACTCCACCGTGTCTGGGGTCCACACATACCTTGGTTTATATCCCAGCACTGCTTATGATTGGTTCTATGACCATGTGCAAGTTATATAGTTTTTCAGAGCCACGGTTCCTCAGTCAGGAAAATGAAGATAATCCCTATATCCCTCAAGATAATGTGATACTGGAATATAATAGCTGCTTAGTTGATATTTGTTGAATAAATGGGGAATTTAAAATACTTCCCTTCACCCTTCTTTCCCTCTCTGGCTCACTTTTCCTCATCTATTGAAGGGAGATAAAAATCTCTCTTTTGTATACCTCATTGGGCCTCTGAGCAAATCTCATACAGTCATGTTTGCAAAAGCTCTTGTAAACTGTAAAGAGCCTACAATGGTCAAAGGTATAATTTACTCTATCTAAGGAACCATGCAAAACTCTAAAGAACCAAGCGAACGGTATTTATCATTCTATGAGTGTCCTACGGGGTGGATATCATCATCATTTCCGGTTCCCAGATAAGGAAACCAAAGCTCAGGAGGGCAAGTGGCTTCCCCAGGTCCACAAGACAGTATGTGCAGGAGTAGAGATTAGAAGCCAGGTTGGTCTGACTTTTAAATCCAATGTGCTTTCCATGATAGCCAATCATCCCATTGAGTCTGGGTTATACGATCCTGGTCTCTGGAGCCAGGCTACCTGCAGTCAGTCCCATTTGAGGTCCACCACCAGTGAATGATGTGTCACCGCAGGGAGAGTTATCTTCTCTATGCCTGTGTCCTCATTTGTGAAAAGAATATATTAGTAGTATCTAATGAGCGTTAGACTCTTCATTTCACCTACCTCCAGTTTCTTTAACTCAAAGATGAGAAAATAACAACAATCGTGCTGTGCTAGACTGGAGGCAAGGGGTAGACCTCCCTCAAGGTCTTGATTCTAGCTCTAAGATCTAGGATGCTCTTTACTTGAGACTCATGTCTCACCTTCTCTGGGGAGCCTTCCAGGATTCTTTGGGGACTGTGTTTAGGGTCCTCAACACACCCTGGGGAATCAGTTAAAACTCATTTGTATGTTGCCAAATACATTTATTTAAATATCTTTTATGCCTTGGGGAGCCTGGGTGGCTCAGTCGGTTAAGCGTCTGCCTTCGACTCAGGTCGTGATCCCGGGGTCCTGGGATCCAGCCCCGCATGGGGGGGGTCCCTGCTCAGCGGGGAGTCTGTTTCTCCCTCTCCCGCTCCCCCTGCTTGTGTTCCCTCTCTCGCTATGTCTCTCTCTGTCAAATAAATAAATAAAATCTTTCAAAATAAATAAATAAATATCTTTTTTTTAAAAGATTTTATTTATTTATTTGACAGAGAGAGACATAGCGAGAGAGGGAACACAAGCAGGCGGAGTAGGAGAGGGAGAAGCAGGCTTCCCCACGGAGCAGGGAGCCCGATGCGGGGCTGGATCCCAGGACCCCGGGATCACGACCTGAGCCGAAGGCAGACGCTTAACGACTGAGCCACCCAGGCTCCCCAATAAATATCTTTTTTGCCTTGACTGATACTGAGAGATTCACAGCTTTTTAGGCTCTAATGATAACTATCATTTCCTGAGTACCTATCATGTGCCTGAAACTGGTCAGTTAATCCTGTGAAGTGAGTTTTATTATTCCTGTTGAATAGAAGAAAAAAGCTGAGGCTCACAGAGGTTAATTTGCCCAGGGGCATACAGCTGTTTGCATGGAAGACACTGAAAAAAAAGTTTGTAGGAGGAAGGAAGGAACCAACGAAGGAATGAACACAATGGTATGTCCTCAAAACCACTGATAATTTGGAAAACAAAGGCCTTATCATTTATGCTCTGTCGCCACAGCATCTAGAATAGAACAGACTACATCATGATGTTGTACTCAGACGTGGACAGAGGTACGGCCAAGATGCCTGATGAGTTTTTGAAAGCCTCCATCCAGTGGACACACCTCATGAGCGGCGCAGCAGGGAGGACACATACTGGGCCAGATATGAATCTTGCCGTGTCCAAGTGTAGAAGCCGGGAGCTAAGACTCCTGCCGAGTGACCATCTAAATTTTCATCTCTTTGGGGACATTTAATTATTGGGCCATCTGAAGAACCAGAGCAGAAATTTATTTCCAGGTGGAAATCTCCCCACTAGTTCCTATTTGTGATGCAAATTGGATTCTCAAAAGCCAATTCCCCTTGGATATCAATGATCTTCCATTCTCCATAAACCATGCTTTAAAAAATAAGATAAAATCCTCACGGTTCAATGAGGCTTCTCACACTCTCCACAAATCTTTTGCCTTCTCTGCCATTTGGCACCTAAATGTGACATCAAGCAAGCAGGAGGAAGGATGAAGGGGTGGGGGGCCGCACAGAGGCCAGGGGCACAAGAGGAGGCCAGCGTTCTTACTTCGTCCAGGCATTCCACAAACATTTAATGGAAGTCCACCTGATGAGGTAGGAGCCATTGTTCCTATTTTCTGGCAAAAAAACCCGCAGCTCAAAGAGGTCCGTCAAGATGATTAAGATATGGTCCCTACCCTCAAAGAACCCCCAATTCAATAGAGGTGACAGACATGGAGGCCACGACGACCTGTGACCCAAGAAGAGTGGGTACAAAGTACTCAAGGTGTGTGGAGGGAAGCACGATTATCTTAAGAAGGAAGGCCTCCCTTTGGGAAGTATTTGCAAATGCAGTGAAGTCATGCCTGACAATGAATGACATTTGGCAATGACATTTGACTTTTCCTCAAATCCATTGTTTCGTGATAATATGATAACGTGCATCCTGACTCCTTCACCAAGTGTGTGAGGAGTGCCCAACTCTTTTTGCTGTGTGACATTAGACAAAGAACCTTATATTTTTAAGCCCCCAGTTTCTTTATCAGCGGCATAGGACTAACGAAAATCCTAACCCTTTTTAGGGCTATTGGAAGTACTGTTATTTCCCTGGCTGCCCCCAGAGATTGCCCAGGGGCTGTCAGAGCGTAATGTACTTGCCAAAGCCCTGAAGCCCCCGAAGCCTCCAGTGTGTGTGTGAGCGATTCTATTCCTGTTGTTTCTGCTGAAGACGTGACTTTATTCCTGAGTGACTAGATACTCAATATTGATTCTTCAGTCAGTTAAATCTCGTCGCAAAGACGAGTCGGCCCCCAGACAGTCTCCCTTCCCTTCATGCATCTGAGCGCAATTCCACTCTTCAGGGTTTTGCAAACTTGACCCCAGTGACATTTTGAAACAGACCGCTCTTTGTGGCAGGGAGCAGCCCAGTGCTCCTGGACAGTTAGTAGCATCCCTGGCCTCTTCACTTTTCGATGCCCGTACCCCACCCCCACCCCTGCCCCAGGCTGTAGCAACCAAAATGCGTCAGCACATTGCCAAATGTCCACGGGGCTGGAGGGCAAAATCTCTCCTGTTAAGAATCTCGTGTGACGGGCGCCGGGGTGGCTCAGTTGGTTAAGAATCTCGTGTGACAACGCACCCCTAGGAGGTCTCCCAGGCTGGGGTTTCTGCCTCCATGTCACAGGTGAAAAATTCACCTGAGACCCAGAACCGGAAGGAACCCGATCAAGCTCACAAAGGAGCCTAAGAGCCAAGAGCCCCGACATCACTTTCCAGAACATCTCCTTCCACAAAGATTTGCAGAGAGGGAGGAAGTTCCAGGGACTGGTGACGGGATCTCTTCTTTCTCAGGCCTGCCCGGACCCCTCCTCACCCCTTCCTGCCACTGAGAAGCAGCCTGTAGGAATGCCTGTTCCTCCCTTCCTTCTGCCCTGCCCTCATCCCTTCCACTTGTACTATGGGAGGGGGTCACCCACAGGATGCCAGATACGCATGGGGCCATCAGTGCAGGAAGGGTGACAAGATGACAGGGGGGATAAAGCCCAGACTTAGCCCTGCCCCAAACTCCAAACTGCAGGGAGATGTGCTGTCACCAAGAAGCAAACATTAAAAAAAAAAAATTACACCTCAAATGATATCCCTCCAGTGCCATGGAAGGGGAGGCCTTGGCCAGCTCTGTGCTACCTGGGAGGGTGGGGGTGGGGGTAAGCAGCACAGAGAAGTGTATTCTGGTTCACTCCCGAGGCCCCACCCCCCGAGGCCCCCTCCGCCTTTGCATCCCTCTTGGAAGGGCCCCTTAGAATGCACCAAAATAACCCCTCCCTCCTCCTTCACCTCCCCGTCCCATTTGCCTCACTGTCCCCCCTGCAGAAGGCCGGCATGCAGCCTGGTGCACGGGTTAGGGGTGTGTAACATTTTGTCTGAATAGGCCCCTATGTTCCCATAATTTATAGTGGTAAGTAATCTTATTTGCAAAGCAAGCCCTTACAGTTATAAAAAACAAGTTAATTGACTTGCATAAAAATCAAACATGTAAAAGTTTTCCATCTTAACACAAACAGCACACTGAGCCCATTTGTACAATAGCTATGATGCAGGGCGGCTGCGTCTGGACTACCTAGGACCCGGCCTCTTTCATAACCCAAAATGGAATCTTAAACCCTGACAAGGCCACATACCGATGGGAGTTACTGAATTTAGAGTCAGTCACTCAACTAATTATACGACGTTTTATTTTTTTCCTTGTGTCAATAAACAAACTTGGGTCTGACTTCTGACACTGAGTCCTAGAAGCCAATTAAGAGGCGTTCCCAATATATTACAGGGTCTACAAACAAGGATGGCTTTTCTTGGAAAAGTGAACATCATGTTTCTTTTAATGAGTGTGAAAATATATGAGTTTCTTAATCACTGGCAACTTCGATGGAATCCAAGACAGGGAAATCACTGACTCCCGGCTCAAGAGTGAACAGGGGCCAGATTCTTGATGGGGTTTTTATGATGGGATCCTCCGGTGGGAGACCCCTGGGAAGGCAGCGTTCAAGAAATACTGCTTTAGTTGTCACGTGACATACAGTTGGTGGCAATGACTGCTTCATCACCCCCAGAGAGGCAGGGAAAGGAGCCCCACTGTGGTCAGGGTCTTCTGCAGAAAAGCAGTGAGACCCCACTTTGGTGGAATGGAGGAGAAATCACTAACTCAGAGATGTGCATTGGAAAGGGCTATTCGTGGTGCCTCCCCAATGATCCCCGTCCTCTGCTGTCCTGAGAACCCATTTCCCAGGTAAGGGGAAAGGGGGGGACTAATATTTATTAAATACCCATTGCTGGGTGCCTTTGCTTTCTGTCTCCTGTTTAACTCTCAGAAGAACCCTGTCAAGCCAATATAATTGTTCCTGTTTTACACGTGAAAAAAACTGAGGTCCAGAGAAGTAGAGTGACTCGGCCAAGGTCACACAGGAGGTCAATGGCAGAGCCAAAGTCAGTTCCAATCAGTCTTCTCACTTGCACACTGCTCTGATTGGGCAGGAATAGTCATGGGCTGGAGCCCCAGGGGACCCAGGATCAGGCATGATCTGAGTGTCTACCCTTTCTGGAAAGTGGTTCCACCCACCCACCCACCAGTATCTACACAGACCCAAAAAGCAACAAGAATAAGAGGGTGATATGTGTTCTCATGGAGGTACTCCCAGAGGAGGGACACCCGATTCATCTGATGATGGGGTGGGGTGGGGGTGACGGTCAGGAGATATTCCTAAGAGTGAATAACCCTTCATCCGTGACTTAAAATACGTTGGTATTTTAAAATTAACTAGGGGGACAAATGGGAAAAGAGCATCCGGGAGGACAGGCCAACGTGAGCAAAGGCGTGAAGGTGTGAGAACAGAGCAAGCATGGCACACGGGGCACCGGCACATGGTGCTGGGAGGATGCACAGGGGCCAAGGTGAGAGAGAGAGAGAAGAGAGAGAGAAGCCAGGAGGCCCCACTGAGGGGGAGGGAGCGGGCAGTGAGGACTTACGCAGGGAATGTTCTCAGGTCCAGATGGAGCTGGTCAAGGCTTGCACTAGCACAGACCGCTGCAGGTAATCAGACCTGAGGAGATGGGGTGGCGGCTGGTCCCGGGGTTCGGGTCCAACAGGCTGACGCAGCACGGTGAGCCAGGCTGCCTGGGTCCAAATGCTGACTCTGGGCAAGAGACTTAATTTCTCTGTGCTTCAGTTTTTCCCCTACAAAGTAGGTTGATAAGAGGACCTCCCTCACAGATTTGTTGGGAGACTTGAATCAGTTGATTCATGTAAAACTGTCAGAATGGTACACAGCATACAGCAAAGGCCTTGTGAACGCAAGAGGCTAGAGAGTTCTCATCCGGGCCCCTCTAACTTCCAGACTCTGCCACCCTGACAGGTCTCCAAAATTCCCAATAATAGGAGATTTATGGCTCTTGGCACACAGTAGGTGCTCAATGAATAGACACTGTCATCGCTGTTGTTTGTGCTCTCGTATCATGAGAGAACGGCCCAGGGATCCCCTGCGTCCCCCAGTGAAGTCACGGCCACCATTCCCTCGTGCGACCTGTCCAGGCAGGCTGACATGCCACCCAGGCAGGCAAGACAAACGGACTTGCCACCTACGCGGAGCGCGCGTGCGCACCAGGGGCTCGGAGGCCGGCTGGCCGGCACAACAGGGCTCCCTTCTTCTCCGTGCTGCCTCCCTGCCCTGCATGTGCTCAGCACCGAGTGGAGGTCCCCGTTATTTATGTTTGGAAAATGCATTCAGGGCAGTTCCCAGAAGCACTTACAGAGCTCTTATTTAATTGCTACTTTATAAACTCACTGCTCCGAAGAGTGAGGGATTGATGGCCCAGCCTGGCACCTGGAGTAGCCTCGCTGCAAATGCTTTTCCGAGAACGGCCTGGGAGCCGAAGTCCCAGGAGCCCACGGCCCCGTGCGGCTCTGGCCTGCAGCCAGCTCTGGAGGGCCCTGTGGGCCCCGTCACCCTAATCCCCAGCTTTGGGAGGGCAGCAGCTGCTGGTCACACACACATTCACACACACACACACACACACACACACTCACACACATGCGCGCAGACCCTTCATCAGCTTGGTGCCGAGGGCTGTGGGCCGAGCAGGGTAGGAGAGGCCCCATTGCTCCCCGTTCACCCTCCCCTTGCCATGGAGCTGCAAAAGCCAACGCTGAGGACATCCCGGGTCCCAGCTATGGACGGGACGCGACGGGAGCCACGGCTCAAGTCCTGCTAAGCTCGTCTCTCACCTGCCTCACTGGCATCCATCTGGGTCAGGCAGACCTGGGCTGGTTTCCCCGGGCAAGCTATGGAACCCCAATGAGCCTCAGTTTACTCTCTGAACAGTGCAGTTTGGGGATCTCATTTCCCAGCATTGTTGAAAGAATGAAATGAAATTATAGTTGTACCATTCCTGGTATGTGGAAGAAAAAGCCGAAGATCCCTACAAGCTATTTATTGGACTTCTGCAGCCCCAGAAATAAAGGGTAAGTGTCTCTCACGCAGGCCTTCTAGATTTCCATCCAGATGCAACACAGAACTTCACAATGATGGCTTCTGTTTATGCCGTCACTTCACACAGCACCGGACTATAGTGTTTTATGAGTTCCCAAAGCATCTTCCAAGGCTTCTCAGATGGCCTTCGCTGCCATCCCCCGGGACTGGATCATGAGCTGCATGTTGTGGATGAGGAACCGAGGCTCATCTCAGAATGCAGGCTGGGTGACGACTCGTTAACCAGCTTCTGCCCCCAAGCCTTACTCCTTTTCCTTCACGATGCACCTACTCTGCCCCCAGTCCGCCCCAGGCCTATTTGTGCCTCCAGGAGGGCTCCCAACCATTGCAGGGGCACATCTCCTGCCTCGTGAATGGGGCAGGTGTGCATAACCAGCAGAGACTGTGGAAACGACGAGGCCAAGGCGAGGCCATCAAAGACAGTGCCGCATCCACCTGGCTCCCTCAGATCGCTCCCTATAGGGGAGCCAGTCGCCAAGACGTGAAGACACTCGAGTAGCCCTACGGAGAGGTCCTCCTGGGAAAGAACTGAGGCTTTCTGGCAAAAGCCAGCATCAACTTGGCAGCCAGACGAGTGTGCTGTCTCCGCCTCAGGATCCCCAGCCCCCGCCAGTGCTTCTACCGTGTACTGGCTGCAACCTCATGAGTGAGCTTGGAGCTGAAACCGCCCGGCTAAGCCACTCCCAAACTCCTTACCCACAGAAGTGCCGAGAGAATAAATGCGCTTCACGCCACTAACTCCGGGACTAATTTGTTACGCAGCAGCAGATAGCTACTACACCATTCAACTCGCCCCCGCCCCAGCTGCACCTCTTACCTTCTCGCCTGCTGCCTTCCTACACAGCTCATCCTACACGTGACCCACACTACCGTTGGTCTATGCATTTGTTCCTCTTTTGGAGACTTTTATTCTACTATTTTTCTACAATTGTGCGTGCATGCATGTGTGTGTGCATGTGTGTGTAGACATGTGCACACTCCCCAGATACAGGCCATGCTACCCTTATTGTGTGTGTACAGCCTCTCCAAATGAGAATCCTAAGAACCAAGCTGTTAAAAATGCAGGTAATTAGTGCATATTTTAACATTTCAAGACCAAGGCTTCTTGGTCTTTAGGCTCACTTTTCCCTCCCCCCTGCTTGCGTCCCCAGCTCAACCCCTCATTATTTCCCACCCAGATGATAGCAATAGTCCTAGTTAGTTTCCCCACCTTCTGCTTCACTCCATTTCCTCCACACTGCTGTCATGAAAATACTGTCTCATAAAAAAAAACCAATCTGCTTAAAAACCCCTTTGCTCTATTTCTCTTGTCTCCTAGGAGAAAGCCAAGTTCCACAGCATGCTCTACAAGATCCTCCCTGATTGACCCCCACTTGCCCTTCCTCCCCAGTGAATTGTGGATAGGTCCCTGACATTCTTGCCTCCGTGCCCTGGCACTAACTGCTCTTTCTCTATGGAAGCCTTCCCTGCCTTGTCCGCCTGGCCAACTTCTATTCATCCTTCAAAACCCAGTTCAGTCATTGCTCTCTTGAAATCCTCCTCCACAAGCCCAGAGTTAGGTCCCCCTGTCTTCCTGACTGTATGTCTTTAATAACACTGAGCACATTGCTAAAATTACATACGCATCTGTCTCCCCTGCGAGGCTGGGGACCCCTAGAGTTCCATTCATTTTTGTTCTCTTGACACCTGCTTCAAGGGCTTGGCTATAATAGCTGCTCAATAAAAATGTATTGAATCGGAAAGTTTTGGGAGGAAGGAGGCAGTTTTCATTCTGTGAGCTGGCATATGTGAAACTCGATGGCGTAGTGTCAGGCACATGGAAGGCACACCATAAATATTAAGGTTGGTGCTTTTTTGTCCTTTGCCCAACATGCAGAAGGGCAGGCTTTGTATGCTTAACTACGGTCCTACAACTTCTTCGAGCACTTTCAGGAATTCATAGGATGGTCTGGTTTTTTCACTTTCTTTAAACTCTCCCTGAACTCTGTGAGCTGTTTCTACCCCACAGCCTCCATCCCTCCTGGGTCCCTGGAATCTTTGTGCTTCTCTTTTGTAAACCCTACTAATGGGTCTCATAAGGTCTTATAGCATTTGCCTTTCTTGTCTTCAGTTCACAGAATCTCACTGAATTCATTCGTTCGTTCACACACTCACTGGTAGTGTGGGAGTTGGAGCTCGAGCTCTGGAACCTTAACGGCCAGGTTCAAATCCCGGCAAGCTCTGTGGCCTTGGGCAAGGGACTTCTCTCTGTCCTTGGTTGCCACATCTGTACGGTGGGGATATATCAGTGCCCATGCCACAAGCCTGTCGTGAGGATTGCAAGAGATACTATCAATACAGAGCGCAAGCTCAACGAATACTAGTGTTTATTCATTCAACAAACATTCCTTTAGTACCTGTGTGGGCCAGGCACTGGGAGATGCTGGGGAAAGTGAGACAGGCCCCCTTGCATGCTGGAGTTCACAGATGGGGGGGAGGGCAAGGAAAGACACACATAATTACAAATGATGCCTTGTGCACACTGCACTGGAGGCAGGCCCCGAGTGCTTTACTGGGAGCAAGGAGGAAGAAGTAAATATCTTTGCTAATGAGGGAGTCAAAAGTGTGGAGGTGAAGAGGTGGCAGTTCCCCAGGTGCATAAGTGGGAACCGCCTGGGCAAGGGGACCAACATGGGTAAAGGGTAAAGGGGTGGGACAGTGAGTGGCAAGCTTGGGAAATTCAGTAGTCCATAGGGACTAAAATACCAGGGAAGGTATTCTTTGCTCCATTTTCCGGATGAACTAACTGAGATTTGAGTATTTGTGGGGCACACAAGTAAATGAGAGTGGAGAGATGGCTGCAAATAGCCCATAGACTCAGAGCACCTTAGATGGCAAGCCACTCACACGGCAGGCACTAGGAGAAACAGAACCATGTGAGGGCCTGCCGCCATTATGTTTCCGTCAAAGAAAGCTCACTCCAACTGTGACCAGCTGGCTGGCTACTGCAGTGGTCCAGGTGAGACAAGATGAACTAATAGGGAAGAAGAGGAGAAAACTCAAAAGACATCTAGAGCAGAATTCGGCACACTTTGCCTGTAAAAGGCAGATAATAAATATTTCAAGTTTCGTGAGCCATACCATCTGTTGCTACTACTATAGTTGCTAAAGCAGCCATAGACGATCTGCAAACGATCATGGTTGTGTTCAAATAAAACTTTATTACAAAAGGAGGTTGCAGGTCAGATTGGACTACAGGCCAAAGTTTGCCAGCTCCTGGTTTTGAAGGTGGATGGACAGGGATTGACATCTAGAATTGTAGGGAAAGTGCTGAGGAGGAAGAAGGAGGAGGATTTCAAGAATTGCAAATGGTTAAATGAATGAGATTTTGCCATTTGCAACGACGTGGATGGAACTGGAGGGT
>NC_138383.1:26561653-26602319 GCF_054177405.1 Leptonychotes weddellii
CCCATAGGTGAATGGCCTGATTCCTAAAAGAGAGGGAAAAATCACACCTCTGGCCAAAGGTAGCTCCCCACCCCCACCTGACTGATTGAATAGTCAAAGCCAGTCCTTTACCCTCACAACTCTGCAAACTCAAGCAAACAAGACTGCTCATGATAGGCGGCCCTGGAGTTTGGCCAGATTCCTGAGGGTGAGAAAAAATATCACACTAAATCTCCAGGAGACAGTCCCTAGAGAGAAACTGTTCTCACCATGGGGACCCCTGCCTTGCACTATGGGTCTGAGCAGAGCCCCACGTCCAGAAAGCCCTTCAGGATGAGGGATGCTTATCTCTGGGGAGCTCGTCCCCTCACCAGAGGCCTTGTAGCTGCCAAGGAGGCTCCTGTCCATCACACCAAAGGGGAAACTGAGGCTCAGAAAAGGTGAGTAAACGAGCCAAGGTCATACAACAATTTGGGATAAATTCTCTATCCCCCAAGGCCAGGGCAGATCCACACTTGGGGGGAGGGAGAGTTTGAGGAAGCATACTGGATATTGCAGAATAATTTTATACTTAGAAAAAAGAGAAATCAGTTTTGTTTTAATTATACAAATTACTAAAAGTTAGACAAATGTTCAGTTGCGCATGAGTTAAAAGAAAATTAAGAAATATTCCCTTAATGAGGGTGAGCAGTCCAACTGGAATTATGTAAAAACCACCCTCCTTTTTTATAAGGCAAACACTTCCCCCTCTCCTCTCTTCTCTCCCTGCCCCCCCACCCCGTACATACACATAATTGTTCTGCAGTCGTTTCAAATAAGAGGGTGGGGGTGAATAAAAACATTAAGTAAAATAATAGCTCACAGGCTGCCTGGGTGGCTCAGTCGTTAAGCGTCTGCCTTCGGCTCGGGTCGTGATCCCAGGGTCCTGGGATCGAGCCCCACATCGGACTCCCTGCTCGGCGGGAAGCCTGCTTCTCCCTCTCCCACTCCCCTGCTTGTGTCCCCTCTCTCGCTGTGTCCCTCTCTGTCAAATAAATAAAATCTTAAAAAAAAAAAATAGCTCACATTTGTATTCTCCTAATACTCTTATTTGAGCGGTACTACATTCCTGTATAGTATTGTAGGTCTTATTTTCTACATGGAGAAGAAACAGAGAGATAAGATAATTTTCCCAGGGTCTCACAGCAACTTCATAGATCCTAGCACAAGTGATCTCTAGCACTAAAAGCTCATGCCTTCGTGGAGTTGTAATTTCCCCGTGCGTTCTGTGGCCAACCCTTGAACTTCCCAACAGGGCCATGGCCAGACTTTGATCCCAGACCTTCTGGATCTCCTACATTCTTGGCAGAAGGACATATTTAGAAGTGCAATTACACTGGTTTTATGCATGGATGTGTGTGTGTATGTATGTATACACACACATACATGTTTATGAACATCCATATATATTTGTATGTATGTAAATATATATACGCACATATAACACATAGTTAAGTAACCTTATGTCATATGCATATACCTACATGTATGTGTTTATATATGTGCGTATAGAAGACAACTCCTTTGAAATCCATGAGAAGGAAAAAGAAACAGAGACTGCATAAGAGGGGAAGGAATATGGGGCGCCTGGGTTTCTCAGTCTGTTAAGCGTCCGACTCTTGATTTTGGCTCAGGTCAAGATCCCAGGGTCCTGGGATTGAGCCCTGCGTCGGGCTCCATGTTGAGTGGGGAGCCTGCTTGGGGGTTCTCCCCCTCCCTCTGCCCCACCTCCCGAACTCTCTCTCACTCTGGAATAAATAAATAAATCTTGAAAAAAAAAAAAAAGAGGAGGAAGAATAGGGTGTGAATGAGGAAGAGAAGAATAGGAAGTAGAAGGAAGTAGAAAAAGTGGAATCAGAAGAGGAAGGGGAGAAGGATGTCTGGGTATAAAGAATTGCCGGAAGAGATGACGACATCTCTTCTCAACAAAATAAATAGCCATAGCACTCCAAGGCCATTTACTTGCCAGAAATTCACAGGATGCTCCTGGGCCCCAAGAAGTGTGTGTTGAGCTGGGGAAGACTCCTCAGATCCCACCTGTCGCAGTGGGTGGCTGTACTCGGAGACCCTTATGGGCCTGAGGGGACGTGGGGGAAGGGCAGGCAGGCGTGGGGCTGATGGAGGTAAGGGTGCGCCCGGTACAAGCCTGGGAACACCGGACGATTTCCTGCTCTCACCCTCCTTCCTGAAGCTGGGCAGGGTCCCCTCTGACCCAGGCACCTGGTGGCCCCACGTGCAGGTGCGCACAGGGCATCAGGTCCTCCCTGGGGCCTGGCCCGAGGTTGGCCTTCCGCTCCCACTTGTGTGCCTGGAGGTGGACACTACCAGCCAGGGTGGTTTTTATGGTGACCTTGGCTGTGTCCGCCTCCTCTGGCTCACACTGCTATGGCTTTTATTATGGAGTGTGGCTCCTGGACTGTCATGATGTCTTAAATTCCGGGGACCCAACAGTGGGATCTCCGGCATTTGGGAAACACCTATGGGAGAGAGAGACTGTATTCATTCAGATGACAGCTGCTGCCCACCTACCGTAAGGCACGTGCTTGGCAGTGCAGTTACAGCCAAGGGACAAAAGAGAAGCACTCGGCACTTTCTCAAACTTCTCCTCTTTCTTCTTTTTGAAAAATTGTTGATCTGTCTGTCTCCTAAATAAACTGTCAGCTTCTTGAGGATGGGGGCTCTGTCTGGCTCCTTACTTCCCACAGTGTTTGGCAAGGAGTAGATGCTTAATAACCGTCCGGGGAATAAGCCAACCACAAAACAATGAGAGTTCGAAGGCCCAAGCCTCTGAGCGGAGATGGGGAGGCCCCCCAGCATTCTCTGGTCACCCTCAGAAGCTGTGAGTGGCATCTTGGTCAAGTTGGAAGAAGATTTAATGTGGAGGCCCAGAGACTGGAGCTAGGCTCTCCGAGTCACTCTGTGACCCAAGACAAGTGGCTCAGAATATCTGAGTTTGCTTCCTCCTCTTTCAAAGGAAAATATGCCCCCAAACCTCCTTGAGTCGCCAGAGGAATGAAACCAGAGCATTAAATAGTGGCACTGGGCCCAAAGAATGGCTCAGCCACCTGTCTTGCCTATGCCTTTTCCCTAGGTAGCAAAAGATTTGCAGCAAACTCATCACCATCAAGGACCCAAGCATTAACTAGCTTCATCCTACAAGAAATATAGCATATATAATGTAACATTGTGCGGCAACTATACTTCAATAAAAAATTTTTTTATATATATTTGTACCTGTTCAGAATGCTTTGGGAATACTTTGGAAGCATATTGTTTTAGATCAACAGCATGGTCATAAATCAATAATAGTACTATATACACATTATATCTCATTTGACCTTTATATCAGCTCTCTAGAGGAGATGTCCTCAGCCCCATTTCACAGATGAGGAGAGCAAGCTCTTCAACACTTGCCCAAATTTGCCTGGCTCATGGGGAAGGAGCCAAGATGTGACTGTCCCCCTGTGGATCTAATTCCAAAGTGTTTTCTTCTCCTCCACTCCATGGCCTCTGTCCATATATGTGGAAAGAACTTGGTTCTCAACCAAAGCTGCAGGCAGAAGAGGAGGGAAGAAAGCAAGTGTTGGGTGGGGGAGACGTCGCAGGGGGTTGGAGGCCAAGAATCCATCTCCTTTCTGAACCGAGTAGAAACATTCCAATACCATTTTTCACTGTCTATCGCATCCTAAGAACACAAAGGCCTCAGCCAAACCCCTAAATATTTAAAGAGTAACAGAACTCCAGATTAAATGAATATCCACGTTCAAACAGTAGCTGCGATGGGGCAATTGCCAAGTTATTTCTACCCTCATGAGAAAGGAGAGAAAGCAAATATTAACCAGGACCTCAGTCTGGAGCCCTGAAATCAGATCCCACCAGGGTAGTGCCATGCTGGGGAGCTTGAACACAATCAAATCTTTCATGTTTCCACCCAAATCTGCCCCCTTTTCACCAGGCTCTCGCCTAACAGCTTCCCTCCAGCGACCATGAATTGGTACCAAAGTGATCCGGACTGTTTTGACACCAAGCATCAATTCCATAGCCTCGGTTTTTATCGACAAATCAATTATTCTAGCTCATTACGGGGCCCGGGGGAGTTTTCCCATCAGAAGGGAAACTTTCATTCACTCTGCCTTTCATTCACCCAGGAAGGAAAGACAAAGAAGGGAAGGCAGGAGGGAGCTGTGCTTGAGTTCTTAGAGAATGCCCACATGTTTCCTCCCTGGGACAGAACCCAGACAGATGCGTGTCACCGAGCCAAGCACCCGGACTTCCAGGAGGAGGGTTCGGGCTTCCTGAGAGCAGCCCGATGAGTCCGCATCATCCCCATCGCAGAGGTCCTGAGAGGTGCCCCCACGAAGCCTTCATTCAGACAGGCGGGGAGAGAGGAGCAGGCTGGGTTTGCGGGAGGTGAAGTCAAGCCACAGGTCACAGGAAGTGGGATAAAAGCGACACGAGACCACCAGCCCTCCCACTGAAATGAGCCATCTCCTGAAACACTGTGTGAAGCCCGTCAGAGAGAGCACCTACTATGTGCCTGGACCCGAGGCAGGTGCGTTATATTCTCCCCTATGCCTCCCACGCGCAGTCTAATGCAACAAAGAGCCGCTGTCCTTTTATTCCCACTCTGTGACCACCCCCCTTTTAAAGGACGACTGTGGCCTCAGTGCCGAGGAAAGCTGCTCTCCTGAGAAACCATTTCTTTTAAATACACAAAATGGATTTTATAAATGATGTTTTCTGCTTTTCTTTGGCCAACCAGGAGCTCAGAGACAAATTTACCCATCAATTTTCATAATTGTACACAGACTCCACGCTGTGCACGTTTGTGTACCTGCACTGCCCTAGCTTCATAATTCTGTTCCGCTCTTCTTTTCTTTTTGCCATGATTTCTTTAACGTACTGTATTGCTTTGAGGAAGTGAGCAGTCTTATATCCTTTCTGGAAAGAAAAGAAGTATTGGGGGGGGTGCCTGGGTTGCTCAGTCATTAAGCGTCTGCCTTCAGCTCAGGTCACGATCCCAGGGTCCTGGGATTGAGCCCCGCATCGGGCTCCCTGCTCAGCGGGAAGCCTGCTTCTCCCTCTCCCACTCCCCCCTGCTTGTGTTCCCTCTCTCACTATCTCTCTCCCTCTGTCAAATAAATAAATAAAATCTTTAAAAATAAAAAATAAAAAAATTTTAAAAAAAGAAGTATTGGGGACCCAATCAGTGAGTCATCAAATAAGTAAAATGCAGAATTCAGTTTCATCCTCACAAAAGCCTGTTGGGATAGTGATCATGGTCCTCATACTTGGGATAAGGAAATTTGGGCACAGAGAGCTTAACTAACTTACCAAAGTCACATAGCTAGTGAGGGACATAGGTTGCCATCCAAGTCTGCCTGACTTTAAAACTCATGCT
Source organism: Leptonychotes weddellii (assembly GCF_054177405.1). Lineage (NCBI taxonomy): Eukaryota > Metazoa > Chordata > Mammalia > Carnivora > Phocidae > Leptonychotes > Leptonychotes weddellii. The sequence goes on from NC_138383.1 coordinate 26,567,073, forward strand.
CTTTCCACTGCCCGATGCTGCCAGATATTCACCATCCCTATAAAGCTCCCCCTGGAAGGTCTCAAGACCTCCCGGAGTCCAAGAGTAGAGACATAGATCCAGCCACTTCTCCCATCTTCTCCCCTTTCACCCAGGATAGGATGAGAGGACACAGGTACAGACTCTGTCTCCATGTCATTCTCCCCATCCCAAGCCTGGCCAGTCCTAAGACAGCATATTAAGGACTCAGCGCCCCCATTCCAGAGCCGCATGTGCTGGGAGGGAAGCCTCATGCATGTGTTTCTGATTTGTATGCATCCCCCCTGGTCTCCACAGAGCCATTCCAAGTCCAAGAAGCCATGGGAGCCTTTTTTTTTTTTGCACCCCTTGCCTCTTCTCTCTCTGTCTCCCCACCCCCCCCCACCCTCTTTCTTTCCCTCTCTCTCTTACTCTCTCTGACAGATTTTCTGTTTGCGTCTGAGAACCAACTCTACCAAGTGAAAATGTAACTCAAACCTCAAAGGGCTCAGCGGCTAGAAACTCAGGAGGCAAAAAAAAAAAGAGGGGCTCAGTTGGTTAGAAACTCAGGAGGCACCATCGCCCCAGAGAAGCCACCGGCTACAGGGCTCCCGCCGGGCGAGACTCTCAGGCTGCCGGGAGGGGAGATGCTGCTGGGGGTCTGCGTATTCTCAGCTGATAATGTATCCAAATGCCCTGTGCCTGACCACCTAGAAGTAGGGGTGATTTCTCCACTTCACAGGTGAGGAAGTGAAGCTCTGAGTCAAGAAGACCCTTTCATTTATTTGGTGCCTACCGTACGCCGGTGTCTTCCATCTGCAGCTCACTCTGCCCTCACAGCCACCCGGGGAAGCTGGAGGGAGGCAGGCACCTTGAAGCTCTCGGAGGCTGCCCTCTTCCTTTCCTCACTCAGCTTGTAAGAAGTGAAGTGGAAAACTCAAACCCAGGCCCATGTAATTCCAAAGCCATTTTTCCCCACCATGCAGAGGGACAGAGTTGAACAGGAGAGGCACCTCCGGAGGTGCTAGCAGGGAAATGGGTACCCGCACTTGACACCACCCGACTTCCCCGAGCACCACCAACAAGCAAAAGAGCTGCCAAGCAGAGCCTGCTGTCTGCGGACTGACGTGCCTGGGAGGAGCTGAGTGATCCCGGCAGGTGGGCTTATTCAGAGATGGCTTGCTCGAGCAGGCCAGTCCTGAGCTGGATCTTGAGGGATGGGGAGTAGCAGCAGCTGAGACTCCTACAGCCAGCAGTGTTTGTCCTTTGGGTCCCTCTCCCTGAGTCCTACTTCCCCACCAAGACCAGCTACATAATTTGCCAGCATAGCGCAAATTGAAAATGCGGGACCCCGTGGTTGAAACCATTCTTTGTAAGATGACAACAGGAGAGCATTAAAACAAACACAAGGCCCTGTGCAGCCCCTCAGGTCACGTGCCCACAGAGCCAGCCCTCAGGGACTCCTTTCTGTGCCCACTTCAGATCATCGAGTTCCAGAAGCCCAGAATGGGAGCTGCCTGTGCAAGGCTCGGGAGTCCATACGTGGCCCAGCAGAGCCATCACCGGTGTCTCCTGGTTCCCCATCCAGGAAACATAGGCCATTACCACAGGCCGTTCCCACCCCCAAGCTGGTCTCAGGCAGTCTTCATGGATACCTGTTGATTCAATTCCATTGAAAAAATAAGTGACACTCATTCGCAGCCACGTGTTTAAACTGTGACCCTCTCACAGAGAAATTTTCATTTTCACAGGGATCAGAGCCTTAAGCTCAAGAAAGACACTTCACTTGGTGGCCATCCAGGCATCCCGGAATAGATAGGGAGGGGGTACTGGAGACAGAAGGGAGAAGGCATTTACCTGCCCACCTATGGGTCAGGCCAATCCCAGAGGAGCAATGCATAGAGAGACTTGGTGCTGGATCTTAGGGACCCCTCCTAACCTCTCACAGTGGCTCAAACAGGTTCTTAATTTTCATCATGCGGGGCTCACTGGGGCAATTGACCATTGCACTCTCTATCAAGGTCAAAGGTCTCTCTGTAGGAAACTGGGTCCACCACAACTTTGTTTTTTTCTCCCCTAAACTCATGGTGGAGTCAATTCTTCCCCAAAACAGGACCTGAAGAAGGAGAGAGAGGAAGAGAAAATAGGATGAAGGGCAGATGGTGGGGGAAAGGAAGGAAAGAAAGAAAAAAGGAAAAATATTGAATTGCTTTTAATTGATTATAGCTTTATGAGAACAGGGACCATAGTTGTCTTGTTCCCTGGAGCCTAAGGCAACCAAGACAGCCAGTATAGTGCCTGGTATACTATAGTGGCTCAATAACTGTTACAGATGGATGGATGGATGGATGGTGGGTGGGTGGATGAATATTAGATGCATAAATTTATGTGTAAATAGATGGACATGGGCTGGGTAGGTTAATGGATGGATGGAAGAGTGAATGGATGGATGGATGGATGGATTGATGGATGGGGGTGGGTGGATGGATGAAGAGTTGGATCCATGTGTAAGTGGATGTACGTATAGCTGTGTGGGTAAATTGATGGTGGGTGGATGAATGGATGGATGGGTAGGTGGATGGATGGAGAGTGAATGAATGGTTGGATGCATGAACACATGTGTAGGTGAATGGACATGTAACTGAATGGGTGAATGGATGCGCAGATGGATGAATTGATGGAGAGTGGATAGCTGATGGTTGAAAGGGTGGTAAACAGCTGGGGAGATAGGTGGGTTAATGGATGGACCAGTGGGTAGATGGTTGGGGGCAGGGGAGAAATGCTAGGCCTAACAGTAGATGCTTTTGTGTTTATATCTTTTTTATTCTCCAAATGCTACCTTGAATCCTCTTTCAACAAAGTGAAAATTTAAACAAGCAAACTGTATCTCATCAGCCCTGTGAATTAAATCTTGTGCAAGGTCACCTCCGCTCTAGCTGGGAAAGGGCTCAGCCGGGATCCAAATCTCAGTCGACCTGAGTCAACCCAAAGCTCTCTCCACAGCACTAGCATGCTAAAGAGGCTGAGGATTTGCCCAGAGGACACCCTGCAATATTCTCTGCTTACCCTTAATCTTAAGCTCCCGGCTCCATCCCCTGTTCTGCCTCATGGACACAGACACACCCAACATCTTTTCTAACAACATTCATTCAGGCAACTTGATGCATCACATGTTTCTTTTCTGGAATATTCCAACCAACACCTCCTGTCTCTCAGAGATGAACTGCCCAGGCTGGGTCAGGCAGGGCATGAAGTCCCTCTGACATGAAACCAAACCACACAAGGGCAGTGTTCCAATGAGCTGTCAGCTTAGCTTTCTGTAGCCTGATCTTGCATGTGCAATTAGAGTCTTAACATCTCCCCCACCCTGCTCTACTCCACCCTTTATTTTAACTCTCCAGAGTAGTGCTCTCTTGGAGGTCAGGAAACCTGAAGAGAATTTGATGAAAGCTAATATTTTTACCCCATACCCCAAATGCATATAAACACAAAATTATATATACACAGACTCCCACTGAAGAACGCTGATCTAATTCATTGTATTATGGGATTCACTGGACTGTGTGTGTCAACTCTTCATAGTCCAGGTTTCTAGCATGTGAATTATCCAAAATGGGCAATGTTCCCATTTCTTTTTATCATTGTCAAAGAATTAAACAAGGCTCCACAAAGTTACACAAACCAACTCTATCCTCTGTGAGTGTGGTAGGCAGCTCCTAAGGTAGTTCCCAATGGTCCCCACCTCTTGGTATTCATACCCGGGTAAATTCCCTTCCCTTGAATGTGGGCTGGACCTAGTGATTTTCTTCGACAAGTAGAATTGGGATGTCCCTTCCAAGATTAGGTTGCAAAAGATCCTGGCTTCTGTCTTGTTCACTCTCTTCTGCTTGCTTGCTTACTCTTACGGAGGCCAGCTGCCATATTATAAATTGCCCTAAGGGCAGCCTCCGGCCATCAGCCAGTGAGGAACTGCATCCTGCCAGCAACTTCCTGAGTGAGACTAGAAGAAGATCCTCCCCTGTTGAGCTCTACCCCCAGCACCAGAGATCCTGGGCCAGAGGATGCAGCTAAGCCACACCCAGATCCCTGCTCCATAGAAACCATGAGATAATAATTGTGTCTTGCTTTGACCCCTAAGTTTAGGGATAATTACACCTGCATAGATAACTAATACAGTTATCTGACATCCTACTGAACATTTGCTCTTTGCCGATGGTTTTATGGGGAAAGAGATAAGATCCACTCCATATCCTCTACATAGTCTCAATCTGTGAATCAGCTAGTAAAAACAGATCATCATAATTCACCTAAATAAATATCATAACAAAGTTATTATACATTGACAGAGTAAACAAACAATAAAAATCCATTGACCAAGACAAGTCACACGGTCAAACCCAAAAGAGTTGGAGGGGGAATATACTCCACCCCCTCCTTTAGTGGGAGGTACTGCAAAGTCACATGACAAAAGATGTAGATACAGGAAAGGATTAGGAATTAGAGCCCAAAGTGCAATCTACTGCCAGGAAAAGACATGGGGGAATCTTTTTATTTTTTTTTAAGATTTTTGTTTTTGAGTAATCTCTATACCCAACGTGGGGACTCAAACCGACGACCCCGAGATCAAGAGTCACATGCTCCTCTGGCTGAGCCAGCCAGACACCCCAAGATACAGAGGAATCTTAAATGCATATTACTAAGTGAAAAAAGCCAATCTGAGAAGGCTACATATGGGCTCATTCCAACTATAAGCCATTCCGGAAAAGGCAAATACAATACAAAGATTAGCGGTGGCCAGGGGTTGGGGGAGGGAGGGATGAGTAGGCAGAGCACAGAGGATTTTGAGGACAGTGAAACAATTCTGTATGTTACTGTAATGATGGATACATGTCATTATGTATTTGTCCAAACTCACAGAATGTACACCACCAAGAGTGAACCCTAATGCCAACTATGGACTTTGGATGATTATGGTGTGTCAGCCTGGGCTCATCAGTTGTAACAAATGTCCCACTCTGGTGCAGGATGTTGATAAAGGTGGATGTGGGGGAGGGGGGCAGGGGGCATTTGGGAAATCTCTGTACCTTCTGTTCAATTTTGCTGTGAACCCAAAATTGCTCTAAAGAGTAAAATCTATTTTAAAAATACAATCTACTATAAAGAACTATGGAAGTTTAGGAAAAAAATACATTTGGGGCTCCTGGATGGCTCAGTCAGTTAAGCAACCAACTCTTGATTTTGGCTCAGGTCAAGATCTCAGGGTCCTGGGATCAAGCCCCATTTGAGTTCCACGCTCAGTGAGGAGTTTGCTTAAGATTCTCTCTCCCACTCTCTGCCCCTCCCCCCACTCACATGCTCCCTCACTCTCTCTCAAATAAACAAGTAAATAATAAAAAGAAAAAAACATTTAATGTATGCATAAAGAAGAGACTGGAAGGAAATGCATCAAATGTTAACAGTGGCTGACGGTAGATTGCACATGATGTTTATTTCCCTCTTTACGTTTTTTCCACCTCCAAATACTCTACAATGGGCATTTAAAATAAGAAAAAAAAATGTTGGGGCGCCTGGGTGGCTCAGTCGTTGGGCATCTGCCTTCGGCTCAGGTCATGGTCCCAGGGTCCTGGGATCGAGCCCCGCATCGGCTCCCTGCTCGGCGGGGAGCCTGCTTCTCCCTCTCCCTCTGCCTACTTGTGTTCCCACTCTCTCTGTCTCTGACAAATATATAAATAAAATATTAAAAAAAAAAAAGAACATCATAAGTCCAGAAAACAGAATATGCCCCCTAATCCCAGAGTAGGACTTGCCTTCAAGCAGTCATGACAGTAAGGGCATCTTACCTGGGCCAGGCCACGGTGCAGTGATAGGGAGGTGAAAAGTCATGGAAAACCCACCGTGTGGAGGACAGAGGGCAGAGGACATGGACATTATTTAGGGAGTCTCAAATGTGAGAGATCAAAGGGACTTTTGAAAGCAGATCAGCCCCTTCCTTTTAATGACCTAAAAAAAAATAACAATTTCATATGGTTCAACGAATACCGAGAGGGGACCTGAACCCAAAGAGGGAAAGGGCTTTTCCCGTGGTCACAGACCCAGTGAGTGGCAAAGCCTGCGTAGGTCCAGTGCCGTTTCAAGAGCAAAGTAGGATAGATGCAACGAGTCTAAGCTTCCTACGTGAGTAGTCCAGACATGGGTGGATCTGTCCAGGAGCCTCTTAGCTCTTTGGAAATGCCGACCTTGGCGGTCCTCACTGTGTGCACGCTGTCAGGCTCGTATAAAGAAAGTACATGGTGTCAGCTGGCGTCATCATCAAAGCAGGTGCATCTGACTTAGTCTCTAACAATCTTCTACAGTTAGTCATGAGGTGAACAGTCTCGGAAATTCTGCGTGGGCGGAGACAGCCTCGCGCTCTTATCTGCAGTGCCCACGGGTTGTGACCCGTGTACCCAGTGTAGGTACACGGTCATTGTTCCGTAATGTTTGCCAGGTCCAGGGCCCTCTGTGGGCCTTCAGCCAGCGGTCACCCCTTTGTCTCCTCCTCCCCCAGGGTCTCCCCAGTCCTGTTCTGTAACTTTTATTTTTTAGTGAAAGAGCTTTGGGTGGCAAGAGGTGGGGCAGACGGGAGTCGGGGGTGGGGATTAGGTAGGCATCAAGGGACCCTGGAGCTCAGGGGTGGCTCCCCTGAACCACGTTTTGTATTGCATTTAGAAAACACAGGTTTTTATAAGAAAAAAAGGGGCAAATCCATCCTTATGCAGGGGGGATTTGGAAGCAAGCTTTAGCCTCCTAAGAGGGTTCACAAGGTTATACTTAGTCTCTCTCTCTCTCTTCCTCTCTCTCTCTCTCTCTCTCACACACACACACATACACACGCACCACACTCATTTCGTATCAAGCGCCAGGTTGAGTAGGTCAGAAAGGAATGGTACCATTGTTCCCTATTTATGCCTGTTTTTCAAGAGACTGCCCCAGAAAGTCACTTCTTTACCCTTCCCCTACCTGAAAATGAGATTAGAACTTGCCCTTGATTTTCCCCAGGACCAGTCCAGCTCAGAATGCTCACAGCAGGGCCATTCAATGCGCACTAATCATTTCTTCCTATCTCCCCATGAGATTAGAATACTCTGGGCTCTGGCTCCTGGTACAGCCTGACTGTGTTAGGCCCCGACACTCCCCAGCCACTGAGAAATACCCTGGAAAAAACAGGCCCTGGAAGAAAAGATCTCCTTATGGAGCCACAGCCTCAAACTCCGCTCTCCCCAAAGTGCTTGGCAGAGGTGGGGGCAGGGAGCATGGGGACTGAAAGTGCACGTTTCAGGACACCTCTGCCCCAATGGGAGAGGTCCTTGAAAATTCCTTTTCCTCCTTGGCAGGTCCCCAGACTAGGGCCCAACCATGCCCCAGTCCCTCAAGAGCCTCAGTTACCAAGTCTCCAGGCCTCTCCTGAAGATGAGCTCCTCAGTTTCACCTCCTGATCACCCAGGAAGAGGAGACTGCCCACCTGGAGTTCCCTCCAACCAAGCTCCAGGCTTGGGACCCACTTGCCTCTCTCTCTCCTCCCGGCTCTTGTTTCCACCCAGCAGAGCTCCTCCTGAATGTGGCCCGTAGCACAAAAGCCTCAGAGGAGACGCGGCATCTCTGACTCTTCCCAGCTGTCAAAGAGGCTGGCTAAGAATAACCACACCCGAAATAGCACATGGGATGATTTAGATGTGGCTCAGCCCCGGGGCAGGGGGATGCACTAGATGACCTTTGGGAGTAACTTCTACTCCTTGGACAACCCCATTCATTCAACAAAAAACATGCAGAACACCTACTATGCACCCGGTACTATGACAAGTACTGGGGATGCAATGATGAACAAAACGCCTGACTCTCGTCCTCATGGAGGTCTGAGCTGAGTGAGTTCACCACAGCCCCATCACCTCTGCCTCCACCACCTTTCCTGCCCCCTGGCGGGGTGGAGGGGGTCAGTGGGTTCTGCCTCTGTGCGGTGGCACTGTGTTCAGACCTCTAGCCTAGCTTGGAACACACTGTACTGTACTTACCCATCTCTTCAGTTGCTGCCTTACCAAATTCTGAACTCTGGAGACAGAATCTCTGTTTCCCCAGAACTTAGCATGTTGTTGGCCCACTGTAAATGCAGAATAAAGATTCGTTGAATTGATGAATGATTCAGTGAAGTGGATGGATGCATGGAGGTATGGATGGACCTAGGTCAGTGGATCAAGTGCTTTATGGAGATATTTGCTAGTAGGTATTTTCTTCTCTCTGCTTCTTTCTTTAAACCCCAGTTGATTTGGCTCTACTATATCAGTGTGGGCCATGCTAAAATTAAATACAAGACATAGGAAGTGAACATTTGAGGGAGAATAAAGATGGCAAATATAGGACAGACATGCTGATGCTTCTTGTTCCTACACCAGTGGCCTCTCTCCAGCTAAGTCCAGGCATGCCCTCAGAGTCCTTCTCAAAACAGTTCCTAGGAAATCAGCAGCCAACCATTGGAGATGTTAGGTATGTCGAAGTTTATTTGTCATCCGTGAACTAGAAGATCAAGCTTGGCAAAGAGAAACAGGGGTTAGTCCTGAGAGATGGTTGAGAACAAATGTGAATCAAGTGTAGAGCTTCTCAAACAAAGGCTTATGATGAACAGGCCTGTCCTATGGTAACTCCTACCAAGCAGTACTTACAGAATCCATTAGCATTTTCATTCAGATGCTAGTTAATGAGTTTGTTCTTTATATCAATTGCTGAATTGCTTACTCATCTCCATAAAAGACCCCTGAAATTCTCAAGTGCCCCTGGGAATCCCAGAATTTCCAAAGCCAGGTCTAGAGAAGAGCAAACTCTACTCATGCCACCATCTTGCCCAGAACCTCCAACGGCTCTCCATCACCTCCATGATAAAACCCCAGCTCCTTCGCAGAGCATTCCAGGCCCTCCATAAAATCCAAGGCTCAGCCACAGTGGACACACTGCCCACTGCTGCTTCCCACTGTGAGGACTTCACCTTCACTCTCTCCTTCCCTGAGAATGTGCATTCTCCCACCTCCATCTCCTTTAAGTCTGCCCATTCTTGTGACAACATGGAAAAATGCTTCCAACTGATTTGTTTCTAACAAGGAATGCAAGAATGTATGCTTACTAGGATAACATAATAGGACAACAACAGCTATGGAGAAGCTGTACCCAAGAAAGAAATGCCCCAAAATGCCAATAAAGCTCACGTTGGTGGTGTGGAACTGTGAGTGAGTCTTCTCTTTCTTCCTCTAAAGGGTTTCTAGTGTAGTCCTGTTGCTTTTTCAATGAGATTAACCGACACTTAACCAACATCTACTATTGGGTGGGAATTGAGTTATTTTTAGCCCATACACCTGTATCACAGCCTTTTCCAATGCTATCACTTCCAAGATGCTTGCCCTAATGACCCACCCGACTGTCCCGAGAAGACATGGTATCTTCCCCTCTGTGTTCCAGAGTCTTTTATTATCGCCTCTCTCAGAGGACTTACCAGGATCTTTCCTGAATCGTAGATGATTGTATACATACCTGTTGCCAGCTTAATGATGGAAGGACATGCTTTCTGAATCAGTAAATGAAAGAATGGTCATGTTTTCAGTCTGCCCTAGTGAGAACAGATAATACTATAATGTAATATGACATGAGATGATATAACATGGAAAAAATTATCACATCCTCATTACTACTTTCAGCTTCTTCTGTGACCCTTTTCAATAGCCACTCCCCCCCCCCAAATTATTCTAAATCCCAGGCAATTATTTGCAAGCATTTATGAAACCAAAAGTTAGGACCTTCAAGGTGAGATCTTCTAACACACATCGGCCTTTAAAACAACCGCTTGGATAATTAATTTGTGGGAAATATGAAAACCAACTCTTGGTTGCCAACCGCATGCTTATCTGTGGGATTGAAGCATTCAGCCAGTTGGATGAAGAATCAGGTGTGCCGATGTTACCGACAGCAATAAAGGAATGGCCTTCACTCCTAGCTGAGACTGTGCAGAATTACCCAGCAGACTCGCACAGGTCCAGCATAATTGGTGGAGGATTATTTGTTTGAACTTGCAAAATGGATTTCTTAAATGTTTGAGCTGGTGCTAGAAGTGTTTTCAAAGTGCCTGCATACTCATCTTAAACACACGTAGTACTAAGGGATTTTATTTGACATTTAACAATTTTGTATATTAATATTCCCCTCTTTCCCCTAAATGGCCTAATCCACCCAAATCCACAGCATCAAAAGTCATTACACAAAAAAGAACACGATGTTGCCAGAGCCACTGTGGCCCGGCACTGAATTTGCATGAGCCGAGATGATTCAGGCAGATTTATATCCTGTTATTTCCTGAACTCGGAGCAAAACCTCACAGGTTCAAGACTTTGAAAGCATTTGTCTGAGCAATCTCACTTCATCACTTTGAAAAGGATGGAGTGTCTGCCATCTGCTCGAGCAGCAAAGCCTTCCTGGGAAGAAGCCTCAGCCTCTCTCTCTCTCTCTCTCTCTCTCCAGCTGGCTATGTGAACTGACTCCAGGGTGAATTCCAAGGCCCACGGCCACTGGGAAAAGGGGATCTTTACTTAATCTTCCTTTCCCTGGTCAATTTTCTTTTACCTCTTCCCCGGGTTGCTGTGACATGGAAAGATACTTGGAGAGAGTATAGGTAGCGCTTCAGACTCTGAAATTATTACTTAGTTCTTCTCACCAGCAAATGACATAAAGGGTTGGGCTGGAGTAGTGGTTTTTAATCATTTTTGAGTCACACACACCTTTAAGAATCTAATGAAAGCTCTGTGCTCTCTCCCTGGAGAAAATCAGGTATGTGCACACATGCAACATTCTGCTTGCAAATGCGGGCGGTTCTCGTGGCCAATTACTCATCCAAGGGCTTCCCCAGCTTAATGATGAACTCTCACAAACACTTGCGTGGCCCCTTGGTTTACAAAACATTGTTACATCTTTCTCTCCATAGACAATTTAGTGAGGCAGGTACCCATTCCACTCACACAGAAAGGCATTGTCAGCATGGCTTCTAAGAAACGTATTTTGACTCTCTGCTCTCGAATCTCCATTTGCACCCACTCCTAAGAGAAAACTTCACTTTCAAAATTCAGATTCTATTTTTTATGTCTTTTTTAAGATTTTATTTATTTGACAGAGAGAGACACAGCGAGAGGGGGAACACAAGCAGGGGGTGTGGGAGAGGGAGAAGCAAAGCAAGCGTCCCGAGGAGCAGGGAGCCCGATGCGGGACTCGATCCCAGGACCCTGGGATCATGAGCTGAGCCGAAGGCAGATGCTTAACCCACTGAGCCACCTAGGCGTCCTTATTCTTTATGTTTTTAAAACTAATTTGTTAACACTAATTTTTTTTCTCTATAAATATGGGAAGATTACAGGTTGGATTCAAAAGGCCTCCCTGAAATCTAGCTGCTGCCTCCTCTGGATGTTACTAACTCGTGTTTCTGAGCCTTGGCTTTTTCATCTGAAGAAGGGGCAGGACAACACCTAACTCCCACTGGTCCCGAGAGTTCACGAGTCAGTCCAGGCTCCTCATCGGAGCCACACCTCCCTGTGGGACATGTCAATATCTCTGAATACATTTCAAGTAACCTATTGTTTCCTTAACACAAACTACAAAGGGTCAAACCTGCAGAATGTCCTAGACTGGTGGTGCTAAGCAGAAGACAGAGGGACAAAGTGGTGCGGGCAGCGGTTCTTAAGAAAAGGTTTATTGGGGCGCCTGGGTGGCTCAGTTGGTTAAGCGACTGCCTTCGGCTCAGGTCATGATCCTGGAGTCCCGGGATCGAGTCCCACATCGGGCTCCCTGCTCGGCAGGGAGTCTGCTTCTCCCTCTCCCGCTCCCCCCTCTCGTGCTCACTCTCTCTCTCAAATAAATAAATAAAATCTTTAAAAAAAAAAAGAAAAAAAGAAAAGGTTTATGAACTGCTGAGGTAATGACTTAGTGCCTATCCCAATGCTAGTTTCCTGGCCATCTACCCCTGAGTGGCAGACTCTGAGACCAGAGAAATCCGCCTTCTCAGAACGAAAGCGTGGCTGCTGTTACACACTAAGCATGGACCAAGCCGGAATCCAGGCCTCTTGCCTCCTAAAGCAACCTACCAGACCACCACTTAGACATTGCCTGACACCTTTGCTCAAAACAGCTACCCGTTCCTTGCTCGCTGCATCCCTGCCTTCTGCCCAGTCGGGCTGTTGGCAGCTGTGGTCAGGGCTAAAGTGGCAAGTTGGCAGGGCAGACAGCATGAGCTCCTCCTGGCATCTTTGTCCCCAGCCTAAGGGGGGGGGGGGACGGGCAGGGCCACAGCTGGCCCAAACAGCAGTGCCATGTGACTTAGAATAAGACACCCCCTCTGGGGAGATTGATTGGAAGAGCCGGTTCCTCTGAGCCTGGCACAGCCCTGTGGGCACAAGACTTGGCAATCGAAAGAAGGACTGGGTTTTGGCCCTCGCTCTGCGCCAGACCGGGTGCTTTTGATCAGTAAATAGACGGAGTATTCCTGGAGCAAGCCTCCCCTCAGGTCTCAGACCTTCTTCTTGCCAAGGACTTAGGTCTGAGAACGTAGAAGTCAGAACCCCACGCAAGGAGGGCAGACGGCCCTGCTCTCCAGCACTGCGCTTACTGACTGCCGTCCATTTAACTGACAACTACTTAAAGGGTCCATTCTGCAGACCAGCTACGGACACAAGGTTCATTCCATAGGTTTTCACTGGTTTCTTATAAAATCGCAGCAAGGTAGCAATTATTATTCCCATTTTATAGGGAAAGAAACTGGAGCTCGGAGAGATGAAGTTCTTTGCTGAACGTGACCCTGTTAATGAATGGCAGGGCTAGGATACAGACACTCTGCGTCTGAATCCAAGTGTCAGCGGGCCCACCCAAGGCCATAGGCCAGTGGTTGTCAAATCTAGATGCATGTTAGAATCTCCCGTGGAGCTTTAAAATCACGCCGATCCCCAGGCCTCCCCCCAGAGATTCAGACTGAATTGGTCTTGGGTGAGGTCAAGCATCCGGGTTCTTGTTGTTGCTGTTTAAATCTTGCCTGGTGATTCTAATCTGCACCCAGGGTGAAGAACCACAGACTTAGGTGAATTACTCATCCTGGTCAGACTTAACCCATTTCCACCCAAATATCTGAAAAGACAGATGGTCAACCAGAAAGTGAGATTCAATATGGTAGCAAACAATACTCCCATTTCCCAAATGTGACTCCACTCCCTGCCACTCCTCCAGAGGCTGAACTTTTCCAGTGTTCCCCTTCTTAATATTAGATAATCCTTGTTACCTTGCTGCATCTTAGTGGGAACTAGCTGTAACTAATAACAAGAATGGGGAATTGGATGTATATGCATTTCAATAGAATCAGAAGCACTTTTCATTCACTCCCCACTCCAAGGGTAACTTTTGATCCTGTGCTATCAGTCCTTCTAGATCTTGTTTTGTGCATTTGCTTCTATGTCTACCTGTAAAAATGTATATATGTAGATGATTGAAATCTATATATAGTTCCACTGTGTAAAGCATGTAGCATTCTGTCTGAGCTCATGTTTCCCTGGGTTTCCATTTCTATGCAGTTAAGAGGAGGGAGACACTTGGTCGCTTCTAGTGTAAAATGATCTAAAATTAAATGAAATTCACTTGGATGAGTGCTAAATCTATTGAAAAGTTTTAAAAAATGGGGTATTGGGAAGGGAGCTAGTGGGGTGGGAAAACCCAGGAATAGGGAAAGACGTGGCAGAGGAGATAGGCTAAATAGTTAGTAGGAGGAGTAGGGGTATCACACCTCTGCTGAGTGCTTACTGCATTCCTGGTCCCGTTCTAAACACTTTGCAATTATTAACTCAACAAACCTATGAGGTAAGCATGTCTACCTCCGCTATGTTATGAGTGAAGCATAGAAAGACTGGTAGATAACCTGCCCAGGATTACCCAGACAGACAACCTGGCTCCGCGGTACATGCCCTTAACTTTGTCCACTTGACGGTTTTCCTCAAGGCTGGGTCTGACTGTGGCTTCCCCACCCCACTCAGCGTCATGTTGCAGAGGGTCCCTCGAACACTGTTGCAGCCTCCTCTATGTGCAGCTGCTCAGCTGCCTCCTCTGCTCTGCCTAGCTCAGCGTGGCCGGGGCACACTCGCAGTAGAGGGTTAGGGACCGTTGCTGGTCACAAGGTCCGTGGTCTCACTGCAGGCTACCAAGTAGCTATAAATCCTGGTCAAGTTATGTTTCTCTCTGGGCTTAAGTTCTCTTCTTCTAAAGTGAAGGCTTTAGATTGAATCATCTATAAAGCCTCTGAGAAGTCCTGCAATGAAGAAACCAGATCCACCAGGGTTTCCTAAATGAATAGGACCACTGTGGTAGATTGCATCGTGTTCTCAATTCTACCCCTCTTCATATCCGTACTCTTTACTGTGACTTTGCAATTCTGGCCACTAGAGGTGGTATACATTTCCTTGACTCATGAGCTTGGCCATGTAAGTTGGTCTGGCCAATGGGATGTTAGTGGCCATGATGCAAGAAAAGGCTCAAAATACACTTACGGAGGTAAGCTTGCCCTCTTATCCTTCCATCTCCAAGAGAAGACCATGCCCTGAGTCACCTTCTGATCCCAGAAGAATCAAAGGCTTGTGGAGCAGAGGCTCCCCAGTTACCCCATGGGCCTGCGAACAAAATAAAGAACTCATAAAAAGCATTATTGTTAATGCTTGAGTTTTGGGTAGTTTGTTACTCAGCATTAATGTAGCTGTAACTGACTAATATTAACTATGAAATAATTTTTTGGTTAACATACATTAAATCTCCAGTTGAATTAATATTCCAAGAAATTGTATATTTTAAGAAGTGCTTGTCTGGGAACAGCTGAGGTAAGCCAGTTTTCCCAACTTTATTTGCCTTCCTTAGCTTCCTGCGCAGAGGGCCCACTCTTTGCTTGGTGGTCCTTATATAGGCATTGCATCTCCCTGCACAAGCTATAAGCTCCTTGAAGGCAGGGACTTCTCACCATCGTCTCTCATGCCAGGTGCAGAGCCCAGCACACTAAGGATATACAGTCAGTGTTGGTTAAATGAACAACACATGGACGCAGAGGCCTTATCATAGTTATAACTGCTCAGGCCTCTGTTTTTTCCCGAGGAATGTGGACAAGATGTCCTCTAAGTATCTATCCATCTTCAACATCTTGGAGTCAATAAACCATCTGTGGGGACTGGGATCCAGAGCCATACTCTGTACCGACTTCCCCATGCCCACTCTTGATTTCTCGCCTCATCTATTCACTCAGCCACCATGTACTGCACTCTTATTAAGTGCTGGCTGTTGCGGACGTGACAAGGACGAGCAAGACACACTGTCTCCACTGGAGGACCTCAGAGCTGCTGCCAGTCTGACTGACACTGAGATCTGGGGGTCAAAGTCCCCAGACAGAGATATGCAGGGAAGGGTCAGTCACCCAAGATTCCTGAGCAGGAGGTGACGTGGCCAACCTCAAATCCTGGGTCTCTGGTGCTGTTTACTGCTCTCTCTTGAGTCCATATCACAAACTGTCCCGCCTTCAATGCCAAGCCAAGAGAGCCAGTCCCTTAAGGCATTGAGATTTTAACTAATTAAGCAACCCCCTCCCTCCCTCCCAGGCAACTCTGAATGTTCCTCAAGCAAATTTGGGGGATTTCTTAGAGGGGGCCAGGCTCTTGTCACTTGAGCAATAGCCTTTCCCGCCCTCTAGTGGCTACAGGGCAACCTGACAGCCTGGAGGAGCGAGGTAACTCCCCTGGGCCTATAAAGTGAGCTGGTTACGCTAAACACAGTCCTCCGGGAAAGCAATTTGGCAATAAGTATCAAAAGCCATAAACACAGTCCTACCCTTTAACCCAGTAATTCCACTTCTGGGACTCTATTCCAAGGTGATAATCCAAAAATAGTGGGAAAGTCTGTTAGCACAGTGATGTTCATTGCCTCATTGTTTATAATACCCAAAATTAGTAAATATGTTAAATGACCCAAAATAGCAGAATGGTGAAGCAAATTATGACAAAAGAGTAAGTAGGGTGAGGTCACTTCAAATGATGGGAAGCAGCATGGTAAAAAAAAGGGGGGGGGAGGAAAAAGCAGGAATATGGATATTGAAATCGGAGGAACCAATCTGGTCTCTCTCAGCTGGTTACTGCTGACAAACTGCTTAAGTTCCCTGAGCCTCAGTTTCTCAATCTGTAACATAGAGCTGATGCAACCACTTGGCCAGTTGGAAAGATTAGAAGAGAGATGTATGTAGAGCCCCAGGCACCATGTCTAGCGCCCAGCAGGACGCACAATGAATGGAGTTGTTACTGTTATTTTTATTATCATTACTAAGGTTTGAAATTATGTCACAACCAGGAAAGTGCATCTGAAATCATGGTAAGCAAAAAAAAAAGAAAAATCAAAAGCAGAACACAAAATTGCATGTTCCCTATCATTGCAGTTAGGAAAGGTGGTGGGAGGGAGGAAGAAAGAAACAGGGAGAATGTTTTTGGAAGATACACATCAAATGCTGACAATGGGTTTCTCTCCATTCAGAAGTGGTACCTGAGCTTACTCTTGAAGACAGGTGCATTTTTCCCCAAACTTCTAAGAGCAGTGACATCTTATTTGGGGGAGTTTCATGTCATAACACTTGCCCTGCTCCACTTTAAGTGATACATTTGGAAATGATGGAGGAGGAGAGCTAAAGGGGGGGATGGTCAGTGGAGACAAAATGCCCTGGCTTCTGCGAGGTGCACCCAAGCTAATTCTGCATAACCCTCCATCCTTCCTAGAGAGGGAAGTGCCCAGAGGCATATCAGCACCACGAGTGGGTTAAGGCCAGGTTCTTTTCTCTCACTGTATGAGCCACTTAGAATTTTCCAGAGAGAGTCACAAATACCAACTAAAGTTTTACATAGTTAGCAAGGTTTTACTCCCCTGGCTGTCTTAGCAATAAGGAAAGGGCCCTGCAGGCCTGTCTGTTTCTGCCCTAAATAGAATAGAGGCAACTGGGTTGCACAATATTTCCAGCCTGGAATAGCCTAGGGTCGCAAAGCCAGGACACTCTCCGTGGCTCTCGGTCTTGAGGGAGATAAGCGAGACTGCAGCCTCACCCAACTGCCCTCCCGAGACCAAGAGGTTAGGGTCACAGAGCTCTCACAAATTGC
The DNA here is from genome assembly GCF_054177405.1 of Leptonychotes weddellii. NCBI lineage: Eukaryota > Metazoa > Chordata > Mammalia > Carnivora > Phocidae > Leptonychotes > Leptonychotes weddellii. The sequence goes on from NC_138383.1 coordinate 26,584,277, forward strand.
TTTCATTTTCTTTTATTCCCAAAGGACCTCTAGGTTTCCAGGTCATAAGGTAGGACCTAGATGATTTGGGGAGCTCAGAGAATCCAGACATCATCGAAACTGTTGGTCTCATTCCTTGGAGAGCTCCACATTACCCCCCGAATCCTTTCTATCCACCTCAGAGAAGTAGGTCTCTATTCCAGTTATCACTGCTGCCTAACCAAGCTTAGCAATACTTTTTAAAACTCAGTGGTTTTATTATACCCGTGGATTCTCCCAATCAGAAATTCAAAATGAGCAGAGTCAGCTGCTCCATGATGTCTAGAGCCCTGGCTGGGAAGATTCCTGCTGAAGCTGACATGCAGACAGGCGCTGCAACCATCTTGAGGCTCACTCATTCACGTGTCTGATACTTGATCTTGATGCCGGCCAGCCATAGGCTGGGACCTCAGCAGTGACTGTCAGCAGAAACACCCCCCCGCACAGCCTCTCCATGTGGCTGCTTGCACTTCCTCACACCATGGAGGCTGGCTTCCAAAAGTGAGCCTTCCCAAAGGACCAAGCCTTGAAAGTCACATACCATGACATCTGCTATGGTCACAACCCTCCCAGGTTTAAGAGGAGGGAACACAGCCTAGCCCTCTTGATGGGAGAAGCACTGGTCCCATTGCAAGACAAGCACGTGGAATGGGAGATGCAACCATTTTTGGAAAATGCAGTTTATCATACTCTCTCTTTTCACTGGAGTTAGTGAGAAGGTGTAGCCCTTCCAGCCTTACATTTTATGCTACGTCACAAAACAAGAATGATCTTGAGGCCCCTGCTACCATGGAGAGTGAACCACTCTTTCTTTCTTCCTTCTTCTCTCAGCTCCCATCCCCAGAAGATTCTGGAACTTGTTCCCAGAGAACCAAGTCAGAAGCCTGAGTATCACGGGCACCCCCCCCAAACTGGCCCCAAGAATCATCCACACATCAAGTTAGGACATCCCCTCCCACCAGACTGCTCTCCTTTGCCACATCCAGCACAATGTCTTAGGAGGACAAAGTGACCTTTTTTATCAATAGCCAAGAGATGAATATTCAGTTCCAAAATGTCTAGTCATGTAAGCTTTTCCTGTCAAAACGAGACAAAACACTCTAGTAACCTCACCTTGCCAGCCCCCTGATATACACCAGATATACGAGTTTTCTGAAGCCTAAGCCTGCACGGTAAGAGTTAACTGAGAAGAGAAATTCTCTGAGGGTGTGCTGACATGAACCCTAACCATGCTTTTGGTATGTATTACTCTGGAATCCCAAATTGGGAAGGAGTTATTTGACACATACAAGCAGGCCCCATTTGAAGAAATGTTTGCAATAATCCAAGGCTTAACAATAAATGTTTAAAATGCAAGAGTACTTCCTCATTTTCTATCAGATGATGCTTTTATTAAAGGAATTTCCTTGATGGATTTAAGTGTTGGCTTATAGATTGGCAGCAACTAAGAGACAGAAAAATACAAAACGAAGGATGGGCCCACCGCCCCTCCCAAATCAAGACGAACTTCTAAAGCCGTAACATTCAGCACAATGGAAGCAGGATTCGCTTTTCACACGCACGCACATACACTTCAAATGACAAACAGGAATCCCTTCACTGCACAAAGTCAAGTATTCCTATGACGTGGACCAGAGGCAGCCTTCCAGGCTCGAGGAATAATATGAACAAATGCACAGGGACAATAAAATAAGGATGGCATGTTTATAGGATGTGGAAGGGACAAGCAAGCTTGGAGAAGAGGCTGTGTGTCAGGCAGCAGGAGAAAATAAAATTGGCCTAGCAGGATGGGGCTGTTATAGCAGGCTTTGAAAGCTAAGCTGAGGCTTTTGAACTTGAATTTGGGGGCAACAAAGAGCTTCCAATGGTTCTTCCTCCAAACATGGCATGATCAGAGAGGATTTTTAGGAAGATTAATCTGGTAGGGGGGTCTGAGGATGGAATGGGGACAGGACCGTGGCTGGGGGTGGGGGGATTGTCACATCCACGAGGCTGTGAGGGAAGGAGGGCCTGAACCAGAGAGAGGCAAGAAGGCCTGATGATCTGTTGTCATAAGAAGGACGTCTCTAAAGGAAGACAGCCCACATCCCTCAGGGCTCAGATTCCACCCTGATCGCCTCCTCTTTGGAGCAGGGGCACTTCCAATTGATTTCTTCAGAACCAGAACCATCCCTTCTTGGATCTGAAGTCCTTCTGGTTTCCACCTCCTACAAATCTATGTTACCAGACTAGGAAGTGGAATGAGTTCAATCCAAGGTTGTTGGATGTGTAATCAAAGGTTAACAAGGACAAGTCATTTTTTAAAAATAAATCTTTGGGTCCTTAAGCCTCCAAGAGCAGGGTCATCTTTCAAACTTGGACCCTAAGGAGACCATGTACCAATGACACCCAAATCATCTGGTTCCCATACTTCTTTGGAGACTATCTTCAGAGCCTGCAATATATCTCTTTTAAACTCAACATATCTTCTTTTGATGATAAAATTAACTTTTTTTTAAAGAAATAGCCACAGGTCAAGTCTGGTAGAGAATGAGATCACTCAAGCTAGGTAATGGATTTTTGTTTTTTTAAAACAAATGAAACAGGTGAGACTTCAAAGAAATGTAATAAGATAAAGTAAGTGAATGTTTTCTTACTATTTTTATATCTCTGTATATCTACAGTGATGCCCCACTCTTCCTTCATACTATTTATCTGTGCCTTTGCTCACTTTGTCTTAACCAATATCACCAGCTTGTCTTACATTGAAGTCTTTTCAAAGATCTAACTTGAAGGTGCAGGGAACCAAAAAGAAAAGAGAAGAAATGCAATTGATCTCCTTCTGCAATTTGTGAACTGGCTGAATAGGAAATTTCCAGTGAGAAGTTACACAAAAAGATTTTGAGTAAGGATAGTAGCTCAATTTGGCTAACATTAAGTAGCTGCATCTGCAAAGGTCTGCTGTTGTTTTATTCAACAGGACTGGGATGCAGGGAAAAATTAACAAGGGGATCCCTGCCCTCAAGGAATCTATGAGCTACTGAACAGCCTCCTATGTTGGCTACTTTTACAGAGATAATGTTTGCTGAAGTGCCTGGCACATACATATTTTTTTTAATTTTCTTCCTTTCTTGCAGAGACATTGAATTCTCACTAAGTAGCCATGAGCTCCCCCACCTTTTCCAGATTCCCTTGCAGTTAGTTTGGAGCCATGTGACTGGTTCTGAGCAGTGGGATATGGGAGAAAGTGATGTTTGCATTTCGAAACCTAGAGATCGAAGCCCCTGTGTGGCCCTCCAGCTTTCTCTTTCCAGGTTGTGGTGATCACAGAAGCCATGCAATGTCACGGTGTAGCCACAAGACAAGAACATCCTGGACCCTGAATCACTATCCGGAAGAAAGGTACCCCAACGATTCACTCCACTCACACTGGGGTGTTGGGGGGAAGGGAGAGATAAATCTCAATAGGGTCAAGCCACTGAGCTTTGGAGCTTTACTTGTTACCAACATTGAGCTTTGTTGCCCAAAATTCTGAGATAACCACACAGAGGATAATCTCTCTAAAAGGCCACATGGCATAGTGGAAAGATCGGGGGCTTTATTAGAGTGGCCCCTTCCTGAGTGAAGCTAGTGATAGGCTTAGAGGCACCTCCTCAGAATCATTTGCAGCCTCCCAATCTCAGAAGAGACTGATCCTCCTGAGAGAACAGACTTACTGCTCCCGGAGATGGGCAAAGAGAATCGGTCACCTCCTTCAGAGTTTTCCAGGGAGCAACATGACCACAGACTGCTTGAGTTTTTGTACAGTAGACGGGGTGTACCTCTCCGCCCTGTCTGTCTTATCACATCCAGAAAGAACTTCCAAAAACGTAAATTATACTATTTTTTCCTTTAAAAAACAGATATAAGCAACCAAGATGTCCTTCTGTAGGTGAAGGGATTAATAAACTATGTGTATATCAGACAAAGGAATGTTATTCAACACACACACACACACATACACACACACAAATGAGCTACTGAGCCATGCAGACATTCAGGAATCTTAAATGCATATCACTAAGTGAGAGAAGCTAATCTGATACTGTGTGATTCAAACTATAGGACATTCTGGAAAATGCAAAACTATGGAGATATTAAAAAGATCAATGGTTGCCCGGCTTGGAGTGGGGAGAGAGAAGGGATGGATAGGCAGAGCACAGAGGATTTTTAGGGCAGTGAAAATACTCTGTACTTGATATAATGATGGCTATGTGTCATTATACACTGTCCAAACCTCTAGAATGTACAACACAACACCGAGAGTGAACCCTAAGGTAAACTATGCACTGTGGGTGATCATGATGTGTCAATGTAGGTTCATCCTTAGTTTTAAAAAAAAAAAGCAATGGTGTTGACAATGGGGGAGATTGTGTGTGGGCTTGGGGAGGGAATATACGGGACGTCATTGCACCTTCTTCTTAATTTTGTTGTAAACCTGAAACCACTCTTACCTGGTTTGGTCTCTTACCTTTCTCCTGATGACCAAGTGACCTCTGTATAGACTCAAGATTGTTAACAGGAGGGAATGAACATCTATCTACCAGGTACTTATTTTGAACTATGTTCTGGGATGGTCAAGTTCATGCATTATCTCAGTTAATCCTTTGAGATTCATTGATGGGAAAACTGAAGCTCATAATTTTTAAAAAATATTTTAAAAAGATAAAATAGATGAATATTACCATCTTGTTTTATATCCATGTTTTTCTTAATCAAACCAAAAAGTCAAAGAGAAAGTCTCTTGAAACTCCTTCTCAGGGGTGCCTGGCTCAGTCAGTTAAGCATCTGACTTCAGCTCAGGTCAAGATCTCAAGGTCCTAAGATCTAGCCCCATGTCCAGCTCTGCTCTCAGTGGGGCGTTCGCTTGAGATTTTCTCTCTTTTCCTCTCCTTCTGTCCCTCCCCCTGCTCATGCTTGCTCTCTCTCTCTCTCAAATAAATAAATAAAATCTGAAAGCAAGAAGGCAAGCGAGAAAGAAAGAAACTCCTTCTCATTGATCATACTCTACTTAACCAGAGTAACCACACTGAACCATCCTTTGGTACCCTTCCAGATTGTTCTTTGCATTTACATACATACATACAAAGGAACACAATTTTGCTTTGGGTCTTTGGTATATTTTTGGTCTTAAAATACAGATGGGCCAAACAGCAGGTATTGTTCTGTCTTGTTTTGTTTTTGTTTTAATTTTTGGCTTTTCCCACTTCTGACTTTTAGTATTTTTCAACATGTAGGACCAACCTAATGCCTTTTCACTGTTACTTTCCAGAGTATGAAGGCACCATAACTTTTATCATCACTCCCCTATTGATGGATATACACAGTATTTTGCAGCTATCATGAACATGCCTGAAATGCCCCTCTGTGCACAGAGGCTAGCGTTTGTCTAGGATTAATACCTGGAAGGGGACTCCCTGGGTCAAAGGGTACACATATTTTCAGTTTTAATAGACACTGTCAAATTGCTCTCCAAAACCATACCAACTTATATTCACATAAATACCACATAAGCTTCTTTCATTTCTTCACTTTTTATCTGGTGAGTATGGGTGACTTATATATGGAAGCGTTTTTGTTAGTAAACATGCAATATTTACTTGTTCTGAGGTCACTTCCTGCAAGTGCCTGATTGCAGAGGATGAACCTCTCCATCCACAAGCAGATTTCCCTGGTAGGTCCTGGACCCACCCGGGGAAGACCTCTTTCAATACTGACAGAAGGGCTTTTTATTTCTTTTAGTGAGCAGGAACCACCAGCTCTGCACTGCACCTGTGAGAGACACAGTGCCCAGGTCATATCACCCAGAGGCGTTGAAGTGGAACGGCGGTGGTATGGGACCAGTGGAGGAGAGTGAGATCTCCCCTTGGGAGCACCAAAACACTCCGAAATCAAGCTAAATAGGATTGAATGCAATATTTTCAAAAATCAAGATCAATGCAAAAAATTCATGAGAAGCAGGGGCATCTGGATGGCTCAGTTGGGTAAGGGGCCAACTCTTGATTTCAGCTCAGGTCATGATCCTGGGGTTCTGGGATCGAGCCCCGCCTCAAGCTCTGCGCTCAGCGGGGAGTCTGCTTGAAATTCTCTCTCTCTTTCTCCCTCTGCCTCTCCTGATGCTCACATGAGTGCTCTCTCTCTGTCTCTCTAAAATAAATAAATAAATCTTTTTAAAAAATTCATGAGGACCAGAATATCAGAATTTCAGATAAAGACAAAATCAGTATTGCTGATTTTTCCATTTGCCTCAGGCTCCAATATGTTTCAGCACAGCACAGAGCAGTAGTCACTTATCATTTTAAACAGATCTGGGAGATTTTTAGACTCACACACGTTAAAATCCCCACCTGTGTGACTATGGGAAAGTTGTTGAAACTCTATGAGACTCGTTCACATCATTTGTGAGTTGTCAAGGATTCAAGGAAATAAAATATGTAAAAGAGTGGATTTTCAGTACACACTTACCACCACCGGTACTAATAGTAGTCCTAGTGCTATTATTAGGCACCAAGGCAATCTTGCTGGTTGCTTGTTCCTGGTTCTGCTCTCATCCTTGAGCCTGGTTTGGTCTCTTACCTTTTTCCTGATGACCAAGTGACCTCTGTATAGATTCAAGATTGCTAACGGGAGGGAATGAGCATTTACCAGGTACTTATTTTAAACTATGTCCTGGGATGGTCAAGTTCATGCATTATCTCAGTTAACCCTTTGAGATACATTGATGGGAAAACTGAAGCTCAGAGAGGGGAAGTGACTTGCCCAAGGTCACAGAGCAATTTAGTGGCTGAGCTGGGCTTTGGACCCAGGTCTCTTCACAAATATATGATCCAATGTTTACATGCCTCTGGGCAGTGTCAGCAGGAAAAAGGAAAGACCTTACTTCTTCTGAATACAGATCCCGAGGGCAAATGTTCCTTCAAATTCCCTATCAACCAAACTAAAAATTGCAAATTTTGTTCCTGACTCAGTCCAGATCTATTGCCTTCAGAGGGGTATTGGTTTCTCTTGCCTGAGCCCCAGAATCACCATGATTCCCTCTCGTGAAGGCAGATGCTCACTGCCCCTCCCTCTCCCCATACCACTCGCCACCCCCCCACCCCGCCACCCCCGTGACAACCCCTCCTGACATCAAGGTAGACAACAAAACGGCATGATTCCCTTCACCTACACCCTGGCCTGCCTCTGGGTCAGTCACCCCCTTCTCTGGGTCTTTCTGCCCAGCCTCTGTAGGCTGGTAGGCACACAAAAGAAGGCTGCGGGGTAGGTCGGTCATGCAAAATGAGGGTTTTCAGAAGAGTTCTTGGCCCCTACACTTAGAACCTTTGGAGACCTCTAGAGCCTCCGTAGCCGGACTCTGCTCTGCTTGGTCAAGTGGGGGAAGGCTGCCTGACCACACCAGGCCAGGCCACAGGAGCAAGTGGGCTCCTGGGGAAGGAGAGGGGGAGGGGCAGGAGCTCCTTTCCCAGGGGGTCACACCATTGTCGGATTCTGTCCCCGGAATCTATCTGCCCCTGCCATCCTGTCCTCCCAGCTGAACTTCCCGAACAGGGTCTGTCATCAGCGGGAGGATCATGGCTGGCTGTCTCCATGAATTCACAAATCGCCTTCCTGTCATCGCCTGGCAGGAGTAGGGGGGTGTAGGGAGGGACAGGAATCAATAACCCCATCTTCTGTCACCTGGCCACTCCTCGCCCCCCTCACCAGCCAGGGCCAGGAGCCTTTGCAGGCTAAGCTCACACAAAATGTCATTTGTCCAACCTGCCAGAAGATCTTAGCATTGATATGCCCTCTAGTGGATTTTTTAAAACAACCAAAGCACACACGAGCACAGTCCCACCCGAGTACTTCTGGCTGTGTCCACAAGGCCCCCAAGCCAGAACATTGACACCCAGGGAAGCCAGTCACCCAGACAAGCAGCTTCCATGTCTCAACCAGGGGTCTGGGTGACTGGGCACAGTCATTGCCATTAACTTCCCGAGGAACTGATGACATTTGCCCAAGCTGGAAATGGGGACCCTCCCCACCCCGTGCCCCAAGCCTTCTCTGTCTGGACAGCCTGTAACACTCAAGATTCAGCCCCATTATCTCGTACCCATCACTGCCTCTCCTGGCCATCCCCAGCCCTTTTCCTGGCAGAAATGATCCTTCTTTGTGCTCAGTCCTCTTGCCTTCTACCCCACGTCACTCAGTATTGGCTCCTAGAGGAATTTCTATGCTTACAGGTGAGCTCCCTCTTACTGTCTATCTCAGGGTTTCCTACCCTGGGCATTTTGGTCCAGAAAATTATTTATTGCAGGGGGACTGTCCTATGCATTGCAGGATGTTTAGCAGAATCCTTGGCCTCTACTCACTAAATAAATGCTAGTAACACTTCTCCTTTTGTGACAACAGAAATGTGTCCAAACATTGCCAGATGTCCCCTGGAGATGGGGGAGGAGGCACCCAAATCATCTCTGGATGAGATCTCTTGCTCTATCTGTACAACGTTTTGTGGATCCGAGGGCGCAGGAAGCCCTTCTGCCCACCTCTGAGGTCAGGGACTAGCCGTTCGTGTCTTTGGGGCAGGAAGGCCATTTAGCCTCCAGAGTGTCCTATGAAGGTGAACCCTCCCCAGGCAGAGTCAATGCCAGAGGTTGCTGCCTTCTATCCGCTGGGACACACGAGGCCAGGCACGTGGGGTGTGAGGCTGAGGATGCAGGGGGTGGGGGCTGAGCTGGGGAACAGGGCTAGAAACGGGGTGCTGGGAAAAGGGGGGGAAGGCAGGGGGCCTGGTGTACTGAGGTCCAAGCACCATATCAGGTACTTTACCTATGTTAGATTCCATTTCATCCTTCGAGGGTCCCAGTAATAAATCCCAACGTCAACTTGGGGCCCTCACTCTACACCAGGCATATCACTAGGCTCTTGACACAGATTACCCCGGAGGGCGAAATGCATTCCCTCACTTTACAGATGAAGAAAGTGAGGCTTGGCGAAGGGCCGCCACTTGCCCGAAGAGCCAGTGCCAAGGCCCCATGTGTCCTACAGCTCCCCGAAATGTGTCACCAGACATTAACTGCGCCGAGGGTAGGTGTTCCCACAGGTGTAAAATCAGGTAAGTCCTTGGCCTGATTCTAGTATTTGCTTCAGGGCTGACCCGGGTGGACTAGATTAATGGTTTCCTATTACCCAGGTACTTGGTAAATGCTTTGTGGCTCTTTCTTCCACGCAGATCCCGTCAGCCCTAGAAGGCAGGGACTCCCTCGGTTCTCTGGCATGTCCCCAGAACACCCAGCTCCTGGCTCCTCCATGGAGCCTGATAGACTGGCCTGGAGGCCAAGGAGAATGCAGGAGGCTCAGCCCCACTGTCCTCCTCCTGACAGGGTGTTGTCTCCTCAGCCAAGTCCAGCAGGCGACAGGGGGTGGGGCGGGGGTGTGTGTCAAACACAGCCAGGCACCACAGGGCCTGGGTGCGGTCCTCAGTCTGCTGAGTGAACTTAGCCAAGTCGTTTCCCTCTCTGGATCTCAGCTGCCCCATCTGCCCAACAAAAAGCCAGATCCTGCCCTCTGACTTCCAGAGATGTGCAGGGCAAACAGTTACCCAGGACTGCTCTCCTCTACTGGCCATTAGAACACGAACCAGCCCCCAAAGAGCTCCTGAGAGGCCCTGACCAGCCAGGCTCCAGCGTTGCCACTCCCAATATCTGCTCTCCTCCAGATGTTAAGCTTCTTTCTTCTTGAACCTTGACCAAAAAAGGTGGAAACAGGAAACATCTCTGAACAGACCCAAGAGAGAAGATTCTCCATCTCTCCAGCATACCTACCCCGCATTTGAGAAACCATCATAACACACGACTGATCGCCCAGCTTGACTCCAGTAAAAATACACTGGCTTCCAAAGAAGAGGATGGAGACCAGATTGTGAGGTGTCTCACCTTCCAACCTCCATCTTGGCTTCACTTCCTACTGCCTCAATTTGCCCCAGGAAGATAAGCATCAAGAGGTTTGGGGGCGGGGAAAGGAAAGCCACGGGAGAGAGAAGAGGTGAGGGAGCAGGAGAGACCCAAAGGTATGCGTGAGCAGATTCTGGAATTGGGGACACAGATGTACACTTTGACAACCAGGCCATGGGACTGGGTGAGCAGGGCCTGGCCCTGGCCCAGTGGAAAGGTAGCAAGGGAAACCGGGTATGTACTGTTACTTTGCAGAGGTACGAGCGTGGTGTTCCCTCTCCTCCAGGTACAGACAAAGCCCGGAGCACGTATCTTCTGCGTCCCTCCTCCACCACCCCCCACCCAGACAGGGTCCAACCGTGGGCACCCCATGCTGTGTCTGATGCCGCATCAGACTTGGAGCCGAGGCCTTAGGAACTTGGACACGGGGGTCGGAATCACTTGGCATGAATGCAGACTCCTGTCCCTAATGGATCCACGTGGATACAGACACACCTGCCAGGATTTGGGGCACGTTGTTTAACCTCCTTCAGCCCCCTCTGTAAAGCTGCTTGAGCATTTAATGAGCTCATATATGTAAACCACAGGGTAGCTACCACAGGGCTAAGACATGATGTCTTCCCTGCCAGACACCCCTTCTCTGGGCTGCACCCGAGCCCCATAAAAGCAAAAGAGGCAGGGGGAGGGGCTGAGAGGCCAGGGAGCCCCCACATCATAGTCTAATATCCCTGAGGGAGAAAAATGATAACTGTAGGAAATGAGGTAGGACCTATCCAAAGTAGGAGAAACAGCTCTTCTGATGCTGTGCTGGTTAAAGTCACAAATCTCCACTCAAGAGAGCATATGAAAATAATGAGACACTGTCAGATATGAAACGCCAGCCCACGGCAAGACCTATCACTCACAAGGCCGGATCATCTTGGGCCCATCCCACCCCCTGGCCATTTTTTTCCCTCTTTGCCTACATCCTGGCAAGACACTGGTTTGTCTGAATAAGCCCTGAGCTCTGGAAAATGTGGAGATGATTCCCAGTATCGTAACCCTGCTGAGGCAGCAAACACAGAGCCCTCCTCCCCCCAGCACCCACCTTGCACATACAGGGGACTAATCTGCGGCCGGAGGACAGAGACTTGCTGACAAAGGAATTGGACTGTTGCAAAGAAAGAATTTAAGCAAACGCTCATACACACACACACACACACACAGCATTTGTACCACCTGACTTTCTGCTCCCAGCTCTGCAAGGCCTCTGCTGTCTGGACAGTGGGGAGAGAGTGGCCAGGAAAGGTTATTCCTGGCTGGGAGAGTCTGAGAACCACTCTGTGAAGGCAACATGGCGGGGGGATCGACCAATGCCATTTGGACAGCACATCCCAGCCCCTACTAGGCACATGGGCCGTGGGGGTGGCCCACGTGACAAGACATCATCCTGCCCTTCAGGAACCTCCACTGCAGTGAGAAACACCTAGAGTTCAACTTTAGTGTTGTCTGGAAAAAAAAAAAAAAGGCAGGGGGGAGGGAAGGGGGATGCTGCCATCTTTAAGGATTCGGAGACTCGACAGTCCCTCCCAGCCCTGATCTGTGTAGAACGAGGTTTTGCTCCACATAATCAAGGTACACACAAGGCTATACCACATATTCATTTGTTTTACGTTATTTTTTTTTTTAAGATTTTATTTATTTATTTGACAGGGAGAGACACAGCGAGAGAGGAAACACAAGCAGGGGGAGTGGGAGAGGGAGAAGCAGGCTTCCCACCAAGCAGGGAGCCTGATGCGGGGCTCGATCCCAGGACGCTGGGATCATGACCTGAGCCGAAGGCAGACGCTTAACGACTGAGCCACCCAGGTGCCCCTCGTTATTTTGTTTTTTTAATTAACAACTCAAGCACCCAATGTCTCAACAACAGAGGCCCAGTATCTCTTTCTCAAGACCCCAGTTTGTCTGAGGGCCCAGAGTGCTCAGAGGGCCTAGTCCCCCTCTAAACTTGCAAACAGAAGAACCCCAGAATTTGGCCAGTTCTCTGTCACTGTTCGTTCTCTCTGCCCCATGGTGTGATTATCGAGGATGGGTGAAATGTCCTGGTGGTGAAATGTCCTGGCTGGTCCAGGTCCCTGTCCACACCACGGTGAAGTGCGGAGTGACCTGCAAGATAATTCTTTGCACTTCACACTCCCTCCCCGCCTGCATTGGCCGGAGCGAACCACTATGTGGGGAAAGGTGGGTCAGAGGAGCCTCCAGTGGGGCTGGCCACAGGCTGTGCGGGACCAGCCGTCCCCGAGGACTCTGAACTCGTGTGGTGACCCAGGGCCTCAGGGCAGACTCTGTTTCCTTAAAACAATTTTATTTTTAGAGAGCTTGTCACCTTGTCGGCCACTGGAACTTTGAACTTAGGGGAGCAGGGGATGACACAACTGTCCTTTTCCATCTCAGAAGGCCATGGACTTCTTAAGAAATTGATCCCTCTTCTCCCAGCAATCAGATCTGCGTACTAAGAAATCCCAGGTCCTATTATCCCCTCGTCCCCAGAACAATGGGTGTCCCCTTGCTAATATTTGTGTAGATGGGGTGGGGGGGACTTTCAAGTGCCTGTCTCCTAAATAGTGATGGGTTGAGCCAAGGTGATTTGCAGAACCTAGGAAGAGATTTAGGACAGACTGGCATGATTTCTAAACATCCCCACCTCTACTTTAACAGGATTACACAATAGAGTTATGCAATTACTCAATTGTCAATGCCCCTAATTCTGTAGACCACCCCATCCCCCACCTGCCGGCTAACTCTCTCAGCCCTGCCCTCACCCCAACCTAGGATCTCCAGACCCACCCTCTTAAAACCAATTCAAACGTCCCCTCCACCATTGTTCCGGAAGAAGGAGCCCTTGATCAATGACAAACTCCTTCCGAAATCTTATTTTGCTAGGGCTTCCATTACAAAGTACCAGAATCCAGGAGGGCTCTAGAGGTTACAAGTCCAAGGTCAAGGTGTCAACAGGGCTGGTTTCCTCCAAGGCCTCTCTCCCTGGCTTGTAGATGGCCGTCGCCTTCCTGTGTCTACACGTGTCTGTGTCCTACTCTCTTCTTACACAGAGACCAATCCCATTGGAGTAGGAGCCCCCCCATATGACCTCATTTTACCTCAATTACCTCTTTAGGGGCCCTATCTCCAAAAATAGTCACGTTCTTAGGTACCAGGGGTTAGGGCTGCCACATTCCGTTCCTAACAGTTTCATTCCTTCACTGGAATGAAAAGCCAGGAGGGCAAGGGTCTGTACCTGGTACATGATAGGGGCTCAGTACCTACCATCAAAATGAAAGAATGAATTCAGCTCTTGGGTCACCTATCACTTTGTACCCCAGAGTGTGGTGTGGTCACTTCTGGGCATAACTCACCTCCACTGTGTGGAAGATGCTTTCGTGCCGGACCATGCCTGCTGCATCTCGGCGGCCCTCCCAGGCCCTAGTAGGGGCTCCATCAGCTGATCCCAGGAGCAACTCAGAACATGTGCTCACTGGGCTCCTTTGCTGGTCCCCCTCGATCGGCCCCTGAGCCATTCACTCCATCCCTCTGAGCCTCAGCATCCTGTCTGTGAAACTGGCCACTCCAGCCTCGAAGGCCCAGAGAGACCCAGCAGGGATCGCTGTGTGAATGCCTCTTGTAAACTCTCGGGTGCTTTCACAAACGTCAGCTGTTATTCTCGGGCATTTCAGAGCAGTTCCTATGGCCGCACAATAAATTACACCCTAGGGGCCACTGCCTGGCTCAGTCGGTTAAGCGTCTGCCTTCAGCTCAGGTCATGATCCCAGGGTCCTGGGATCGAGCCCCGCATCAGGCTTCCTGCTCATCGGGAAGCCTGCTTCTCCCTCTCCCTCTGCTGCTCCCCCTGCTTGTGCTTTCTCTCTCTCTCTCTCTGTCAATTAAATAAATAAATAAAATCTTTTTAAAAAATAAAAAAATAAATTACACCCCGAACTTAGTGTTTCCAAACAACAATGACATTTATTCTGCTCCCAAACCTGCAGTGGGTCAGGACACAGCAGGGGGAGCTGCTCTCTGCTCCTCTCAGCATCCCTGGGGCAGCTCCAAGGCCGGAACCCAGCAGCGTATGAGGGCTCCCTCACTCGCAGCTCGGCCAGCTCATGCTGGCAGTCCGCTCACATCTCAGCGGGGCTGTGAGCCACAACCCCCCACATGGCCTCTCCAGGGGGCCTGGCCTTCCTCGCAACGCCGTAACGGGATGCCATGGCGGAGCGTCCCAAGCTAGAGCCAGGCGGAGCCATACTCCCTTTTATGACCTAGCCCACAGCATCACTTCCTCTGGATTCTATTCATTAAGCACTCACAAAGCCTCAAGGGTAGGGGAAATAGACTCTTCCTTTTGAGGGTGAGTGGCAAGGTTCTGGAAGCCTATGTGGGCCTGAAAATACCGCTGTGGCCAGTTTGGGACAATACCATCTGCCGCAGCAGTTGATATATTGTTTTAATGAGCAAGCCCTTCCTTACTGCCTTTCAGCATTGCTCGGGGCTCCCATTGCAAGACTCCATTGGCACAACCTCCTGCCATAGAGGCTCTCTAACTTCCTTCCGCAGTTACAAGTTCCCACACCCAGCTCCGTCTGTCAGAGCCCTACCCTTGGCAAGAGAAGAGTGTAGAGAATAGATCAATAGATAAACCAGCTGCGGACACTGGCTTAGCTAGGGAACTCCTCTTAGGTTGTAGAAGGCCACCCTCCTAGAGCCAACCTCATACCCCGAAGGGCCACGCCGGGGAACCTCAGGGAAGAGTAGCCCACATTTGCACCTGGGGGCGGGGCGGTGCAGGGCTGCTGCGAGGCTGGTTGGCAAGCTTTTCACACGCTTCAGCCTCACAGCCCGGGCGGCCACCTGGCCTGCAGAGGTGACAACCTCGCTCCACACGCATCCGCTCTCTCTTCCTGCACCCCGTCCCCTGCCGTTCTGCTCTCCTGAACATTTGGTGATGGGCCAACTCTCCGGCCTGGGAAGGGAATGCTCTGGTCTGAATTAGTTGTTTACAGACCTGGCATCATCAGCCCATATTTCTTCACCCTACCATGGTTCCAGAGACTGGTAAGGGGTACCTGGGCAATCCTGAGGAGTCCCCAGAGGCCATTTCATGTTGAAATGCTCAATAAGTAATCCAGTTCACAGCAGAAACCATCCAAAAAACATTAACCCTCTTGCCCCAAACCATGTAATTTTCCACACGTCCCTTCTGATTCATGTGCATTTGTTCTCTGAGTCATTAGGTCTGTGTTGTCCTTAATTACATCCTGCAACTATGATGAAATCATTTTCATTACGGTCCTGCTGGTCGGGCGGCTCCAGCTCTTGCCACAGAGCTCAAGGGGCAGCCACTGGGAGGCGCCCCCCTGCTCTCACACTCTCACACGCACACACTCCCTCTGGCGACCTCTCATTGCCTCAGGATGAAGTCCAAACTCCTTAATCTGCTTACGAAGGGCTCTGAGGTCCGGCCTGCCCAGGGGTCTGGCTTCATCCCTGGCCACTCTCTTTCATATCAAGACAGGCTGAGCTTCCTTGGGTTCCCTAAATGGCCCATGCTCTCTCTTACACAGCCCTCATTCATACTGTTCCCTCTACGCAGAACACGCTTCCCCTTTCTCCTCAACCTTCAGCTATCCGTATAGAAGGCACTTTCCAGGACAGCCTTCCTCAACTCTCCAGAGAGGCTGTCTCTTGGCGCCCTGTACTTACCTCTCACTCTCCCACTGTATTTATTGACTCACAGCTGTCTACACTCTGTCCCCACCAGTGGACGCTCAGTGAGGGCAGGATTCATCTGACTTATTCATCACGGTGTGCCCGGACCCAGCATCATGCTTGGCACACAGAGCCCAGCATGAATGAATGAGGCTGGAGTCACTCCTGAGCAGGGTCAGTGACTTCTCTCTTCAATCCCGAACCCCACCAGCACAAGGCAATGTCCCTCAGGCTGCCAGGGACAGGGGGATGAGCAGGAGCAATCGAGGGGAAAGAAGGAGGAAGTGGAGAGGGAAAGCAGAGCGGGAAGATGATGTGCAGGGCACATTGCTTCTCAGACCAGGATGCAGTTGGCCCCGGGGTACACGCCAGAATGCCAAGAGCAATTGAAACCACAGAATAAACGGAGCCCATCTTAGAGAGTCAATTTTCCTGGACAGTATGTCATTCAAAAATTATTCTTCTATTAAAAGATACTTATTATGGAGTCATATAAAAAAACCCACATTAATTTTTAAGGAAATAAATGAAACATCAAAGACACTTTATGTGTTTGTGGTGAGATCTTTCCACCACTCCCCCACCTCCCTCCAGGGAGAGTCCACATTTCCAGCTCTTGCCTTCTGGTTCTTTGGTTAAAAAGCCTGAGAAGGGGCTTCCACACAATATAGTGATTGGATTCATCCCGAGAGGGAGAGCCAGGCACAGCCATATTGCCTTTTATGATCTGACCTTGCCACATGTTTCCTCTGTATTTTATTGATGATGAACATTCAAGGCCTTTCAGGATCCCCTGAAAGGCATATATTTGCAAAAGATAGAATCAGGAAAGACCATTCTACTTTCAGACCTAATGCCTTGTTCCTTGGCAACCTGAGGCCCTCACTGAACTCATCGGAAGGCTGGGTATAATGACAAATTTTTTTGTGAAGCGCTCGTGCCACACTTCAACGATGCCAAGACGCTAGCAGCTGACGTGTATGGATCTAAGACGCCAGGCACACAAAATGGATTATTATCTCATTTAACACTCAACAGCAACCCCTGATTCCCACCATTTTACAGATGAGGACAAGCTGAGGTTTAGAGATATTAAGTAACTCGCTCAAGATCACACAGTGACTAAGGGGGGACACAGGGACTCGGTCCCAGAAAATGGCCCCAGGACCTGCTCTCTCTGCCCCCAAACTCTACTGCCCAGGAGCTTGGGTGGGCACTTGATGAATGGCTCCTCTATACCCAGCCACTTGGGGCTCTCACCCCCACACCCATGCAAACCACTCCATCCAGGAGAAACCCGTAGAAACTGCCAGCAATTCTCACCTTTGCCTGCAAGCACTGAAAGAGGGACAGTAAGACAGTTTCATGGCCCTTTGGCTCAGTGTGTAAACATGCACACTTCCCTTTCCCTTGGGGTTATTACAGATCACAGACACATTTGGGGGTCACATGTCACAGGTGACAAAGGGAAAGTAGAAACTCAATTCCTCCTCCATGTTTCCTTCCCGACATGTGTCTTAGAGTAAGATCATGGGGTATTGCAGGCTGTGCCAGGAACAGAAACTATGCCTTTTCTGCTCTTTCAGAGACATACAACTCTCTCTCTCATGTCACCGGCATCTTCCTTCTCTGCCTGGTTGGCCAGAGTAAGTTATAACTAGAAAACTAAAGGTCTAGATGAAGTCTTTCCACTCTTAACATCTGAAGGAGCTCATTCTGTGATGTAGGGGGCTGCCCTATGCATCTGTAGGATGTTAGCAACATCTTGGCTTCTCTATACTAAGATGCCAGTAGTGCCCCTACCCGCTACCTTCTGCAAGTCCCGACAGTTAAAAATATCTCCAGGGGGTTGGACGAACCATGAGAGACGATGGACTCTGAAAAACAAACTGAGGGTTCTAGGGGGGAGGCGGGTGGGAGGATGGGTTGGCCTGGTGGTGGGTATTGAGGAGGGCACGTTCTGCATGGAGCACTGGGTGTTGTGCACGAACAATGAATCATGGAACACTTCATCTAAAACTAATGATGTAATGTATGGGGATTAACATAAGAATAAAAAAAAAAAAAAAAATATCTCCAGGAATTGCCCAAAGTTCCCTGGAGGACAAGGTCCTTGGATAAGAACCACTGGTCTAAACAAACGGGCCATTTACATCAAGGAGCTTTCAAGGAAAGTCAAGTCCAGGAATATTTAGTGTTGGTGACAGTGAGAATTTCTTACCCCTGGATAGGATTTTAGCTTTATGTCCCCTTCAAAGGGCTGATGTGAGCATTAAATCAGATAATGCATGAAAGATACCTAGTATGCAATAAATGCTCAATAAATGTTAGCA
>NC_138383.1:26602819-26623319 GCF_054177405.1 Leptonychotes weddellii
TGCTAACATTTATTGAGCATTTATTGCATACTAGGTATCTTTCATGCATTATCTGATTTAATGCTCACATCAGCCCTTTGAAGGGGACATAATTATGAGCTCCCATTTATGAAGGAACCAAGGCTCATAGAGATGAATGTGTATTGCCCAAACTCAGTTGGCAGCAGCAGGTGATGCCGGGCTATGAATCCAGAGAGCCTGACTTTGGAGCCGGCACTCTCCACTCCCCTCAACTCTACCTATCCTGGAGCAATTTCACAATGAGATGCGACAAATAATATGCAAATGTGTGAAAGTTCCTGCTTATCTGTTGACGTAACTGTCTCATGCCTGGGTCTGTGGGTTTGTACAGGATGGAAACCACATCTTTCTCATCCTTGTTTCCTCCATGCCCAGCATTGTGCCTGGCATACAGTAGGTGCTTACTATATGTTAGAGGACTACGTGAATGGATCCCTTACACTCTAAGGGGAAAGACATGAAGTCAGACCAGGTGAGGGCTGTTCATGACAACTCGTGGCCAGCATGTCTGTCCCGAAAAGCTCTGAGTGGGTCTGGCTTGCCACACCCCTGCAAGATGCTGTCCTGGCTCGCCCCGGCCAGGAGGTTTTCAACTAGGACACAGATTAGCATTTATTTCCTCCATGAACACTTCCCTGATGGACCCCACCTGGTCTGTTTAAAGCGCCCCACTTGGCAGAAGAGAAGATCGAGATCCCGAGGTTCAGAATAACTGGATCAAGGTCAGGCAGATGAGGGTGAACTTGAGCACAGAACTCCTCACTCCTGTCCTCTGTTCCTTGCCCCCTGCACAGTCCTGCATGCAGTTATATGGGAGCATACACAAGTGCTCATGCCTTCATTCTCCTATAGAACACGCCCAAGATGGGACCAACCAGGGGCCTGAGAGATGGGAAAGGAGGAACAGTTAAAGTCTTTCTGTTGACACTCAACTGGAGTGTCAGGAAAACACTTACCAAGTTCCTCCCCAGAGATACCTGTGAATCAGGCTTTCTAGCTAATCCAGCCCCCAGTGGTTCATGTCCTGGTCTGCCTTTCAAGAACCAGAGTCGCTTTGGGGTTTGGTTAACAAAGAACCCTGAGAGTCTGCAGAGAACGCCAACAAGTCCTATGGTATCAGGGCATTTGGGGTCTCCGTGTCGGTCTGATTGTGACACACACAGCACTCACACCATTTTGCAGGCAGGATGCCACTCTGTGCTTGAGCACGGAATCAGCCCGACTCAGAGGCCCTTCAGGGGTGCTGCCAGAGTTCTCAAGCTGGATCAGTCCCTTCTTGGGGACCTCACCGTAGCTGGTGCATAAGCATTCTTGGACTTAACCACGTTGCAACGTAGCAGCATCTTTGTCTGCTCTCCCTACAGCTCGCAGCCCACTTTACCCTTGAGTGTGAATTCTCTAGGGTTAGGCAGTGATTTTAATAATCTTTGTGACCCGAGCACATAGCACAGTGCCAGCATAACAGATGCTCAATAAATGATCCATAAATTAAATTACAATTATACAGCAATCAGAGCCAAGGCAGGAGAATGTGCTTTCCTTTGCATGTGAAGAAGCAAGGACTTGCTGAACCCGGCGCCAGGGAGGGTATCTGGCTTTCACAGTGGACAGGAGTTGCACAGCCCCTGCCCATGCAGAGTTTATAGCCCAGTGCGGGTGTCAGACAAGTGAACAGACAAATACACAACACAGAGCGGAGGCATCTAGCCCACCTGGGGAGTTCGAAACATGGAGGGGAGCATTCGTTCTACCTTTAGGAGTTATGGTGCCTTTGTTTTTTGCTAGTCACGGGGCAGATCACCTCAACTCACCCACTCTCTCCCTTGGTCCCCACCCTGGTCAGTAGCATCCAGGTGCCAGTGAATCCCCACCTAAGGATGGAGAAGCCAGGAAACGCAGCTCTTCCTCACCAGGATAAAACAGACCCAATGAATGCCCAACACAGGATCTAACACCCAGGAATGCTTGTTGGTAGACTTAATCTGGAGCCAACCCCACAAGCATGGCTGGGAAGATGCCCTGGACTGGTGGTCTGTCCACGCCCATGCTGGTGATTAAGGATGTGCGGTTTGTGTTTGGTACACACACCCGGTGGGAGGGTCAAGCAGGGGGGAAAACTCACCGTGTGTTTTGATCGACAAGCTGAATGCCCAGCTCAAAGCTCTATGGGGTCAGAAGAAAGCACCATCCATGGGGCCAAGCTCTGCCCTTATCTGCAGGGGCCACCCTGCCCCTAAAGATGCCCTAGAGGCTAGCAGAGGCCCTGTCTATGCCCCAGCAAGTCAGCTGGTTGGCTAGGTGATGCGGGACAAGGAAAGAGCATAAAGCACACCAACGGCACCCTCCCAAATTTAAGAGCTTGGCGGGAGGCCTAGGTTGGGCAGGCATGCCAAGTGGACGGAGCTGCCATGTCCAAAACCCAAAACACGGATGCCTGGGATTGGGGCATCAACCTCCTCTCGGGTCCTTCGTACCACCGCCCCCTCCCCACCCCCACCCCCCGCCCCGCCCCAATGCCCTCTAGCTCGCGGAACTAGAAAGAACGCCTCTGGCCCGGGACAAACCTGAACCTGACCCCACACCACCTGGACCCTTTCGAGGGCCTGGCTACCTTCCCCCCTTTTTAAAAAATAACCCCCCAGTAAGCGGTCCACGTGTGGCTGGCGTGAGCGCCAGCGGGGCCCTCTAAATCCCCGCGGCCATCCACATTTCAAAGCGGAGCCGGAGGAGTGCCGGTGATTTCTGGGTGCCACACAGATCACTCCCAAGCTCTGATCTATGGATTGTTTTGATTTCCTCCTTTGAACTCTTCCCATCCCGCTCCAGCGGCAGACAGAGATACTGAATTAAGCGACAGACAAGTTGGAGACAATGAACGCCGGGGGCCCCCGCCCCCGCCCCCCCCCCCGCGCCCCTCCCTCTCCTCCCCGAAGTTTGCAGACATCTGCTAGCTGGAGCCCAGCGCTGGAGTCATAAAGAAGAGCTGGCAGGAGAGTGATGTACGGCCCTGGCCCTCCCGAGTGACTGGCGTTAACCTCCAACGGAGAGAGGCTCACCCCGTTTACGACGGAGCCCTTTGTTTTACACCACTCAGCAGAGGTGCCTTGGCCATGCTGAAGATTTAACCAAATTATAATGAATGATCCTCAGCAGCGCTGTGCCCCTAATTAGAACAAGTTGCACAGACATATTGTCTCCCTGATTTCCTCTGTTCCATTTCTCGCACTCTCTTTCTCTGCTCAGGACACATGGGCCCCATTAAACATTCTAGTATTTAATGTGGTTCCCTTAAATTACTTCTCAAGTTTTCGAGTTCCATTTAGAATTGGATTTTACTCTTTGAGCTGTGTTTTTGATTTGCGGCTTTGTACATTTTGCAACCGCTCTTTTTCTCCACCTAGTGGAGACGGTGGACACCACTTACTAGCACAAAAGGCTGGAAGACAGGCAGCCAAGCCTGCGTGGGTCCAGTCCCAGGTGGTGGCCCAGGAGCCCCCGCTCACCGCAGGCTCCTTCTGCACCTTTCTCGGAGGAGAGAGAACTGAACACAAGCGTCAGCGGATATTGTCGATTTCATCGCCCTCAACCCAATCACCTAACCCCCATCGCCATTAAAGATGGTGAGGACTTTCCAGGCGTATCATAATTTATACAGAAATGAAGAGGATTAAACACTTCCCTTGGTCCATCCTGGGGGTCCATATAGAAAGAGCACCTATTTGGATTCACCTAAGGTTGATCACGGGCCTCCATTCCTGCAAATTCTCATTCTGCAGGCAAGGACTCTCTCCTCCCTTACTGAAGGAGCAAAGAAGACTCTCACACTTTTTAGAGAGGTTGGCAGCAAAATCAGAAATCGAAAGCATACCTCGGGCAGTTCAGTGAGCTGAAATTCCATCTTCCCTGAGCCTTCGTATATGTACATTTTACCCTGGGTGTCTGGATATAGAAGCACTGGATATACCCGCCCAAGATAGGGATCTATAGGGAGAGCAGCTAAAAGGTTTCCAGGGGAAGATAGGATCGACCGCGGGCTGGCTGGGGTTGTGTGAAGACAGAGTCCACGCCTTGCATGTGTTCTCCAGCAGAAAGTTAGTGTTCTTTGAATTAGGAATATTCTGCATGAAACCTCTGAATTGGAAGGGGTTTTGAGGTCCTCTGCCCTCCCCCCACCCTTGTCGCCCCTCACCAGAAAGCCCTCTAATGCATGCCAGCCAGAGTTCAGGTGGTCTCTGATGACGAGAACACCTCGACTTCCCAAGGCAGCCCGTGGCTTCTGCGAGGTGCTGTGAGGCATGTCATGGAGTCAAGAATCCATCTGTGTGTCTTCAGGAAAGACATTCGACCTCTCTACGATCTCACTCATTCAACAAATATTTACCAGGGGAACATTCTGGGCACTGGGGATAGATTAGTATACAATTCCTTGATCATTTCAAACAGTGACCTTGTCTATGAAACAATCGCTCACCTCACCAATGAGCTCATGTTTTTGAAACTTGTGTTATACCACGGTCATTATTTCTCTTGATTATAATAATTGGGAAAGGTCTCTTTATCTGAATGTAAATGGGCTTCCCCATTATCTTCCACTCCTTAGTTTTTGTCCTACCTCAGAGAATGGACCAAATTCTTCCTCAGTGACACAGATCCTCTTGTTTTTGCTTCTCTAGGCAGAATGTTCTCTGATCCTTCAACCTCTCCTCACATCAAATAATTTCTGGAACTTGCGCCGTCTTATCCCATCTTTGAGTACACTCTAATTTGTCAATGCCCTTCTCAGAATCTCATGCCCAAAAGTGAACATGACACCCCAGGTGTCATCTGACCAAGAATATAATGAGCCCACTCCTTCCCAAGAGTACTGGATTTCTATTCATTCTTCTAGCTCAACATCGTGTTGGATTGTTAACAATCACATCACACTGTTGGCTTATTCTGAGCTGGTGGTCATTTAAAAGCCTCAGATAGTTTTCACAAGACTTCCTGCCAAGGCAATCTCCCCCACTCTATGTTTTTGCCATTTGTTTTTTGCACATAAATTCCAGACTTTACATTTAGGCCTGTTAAATTGTATCTTATTGTTTTTGACCCAGCATTCCAACCTGTCAGGATCACTCCAGGTCCTCATTCTGTCACCTCTGGTATTAACTCTCCCTCTCAGATTTGTGACATCTACACCTTTGATCAGTATACCTCCTGAGTTTTCATCGAGTGATAAATCAGACAGGATCAAGGATAGAGCCCTTGGCACTCCACAAGGAACCTCTCTGGAGGTTGACATCCATTGTCATGAGTTGCACAGGGCCCCTCCAAGAACGAGGACATGGAGCATGGAGCAGAGGTCTATACATGTGAACCCACAGGACTGCCCTACTCTCCCTCAGCCTCCCCACCTGCTTCTGCCTTCTCATTCCTCCCTCCTGAAACCAGTCTCTTTATATACATCCCCCTCTCTAGGTTTTCCTGATGACCCTTCTTTTCATTTCTGCCCCATCCAGTATCCACCTGATCCTCTCAGCTTCACCCACGGTCCCTGGGCAACAGGCTCAGGCTTTGCTGGCACTTGTCTTGCTCTTCCCGGGGCTCTTGCACCCAGAGTGTCAGACTTCCGCTCCCAGACAAGCTCAGGCCAATGTACGACTTCTTTCCCTACCACCCCAACTGAATTTAGCACATGGGCTGTGACATCCATCCAATACTCAACACTCTTTGGATTCAGCTGTTGAGCCAGCTGCAAATACATAAAACCTCGACTCTCATCCAACCCACATGTCACCATGTTAGCCACAAGGAAACCATGAGAGGAACTGTTAACCCTAAGCTGAAATCAAGACCTGCAATGTTTATGGCATACACCTGATTCACAAACATAGTAACCTTATCAAGAGGAAATGAGGTTAGTTTGGAATAACTTGTACTCAGTGAAGTCATTTTGCTTTTAACTGACCACGGCATTCCTTCCTAAATGCTCACCCACCATCTGCTTCTTAATCCGTCCTGCTTCCCTGTTGTCAAGGATCTACCTCAAACTTATTTGTCTAGAGTGTCCAGAAACAATCTTTCTTCCCCTTTATAAAAATCAGGATAATCTCTGCCCAGTTCCTGATCCTGGCACCACCTTCTATTCTCCACAAAATTACTTAAAAGTTATTGACAGTGGCCCCCCCTACCCCCACCGGAAAGTTCTTTCCACACCTCGGGATGTGAGTCACTGGGTCAGATACTTAGACCCACTTGAATCAGCTCCTTGTCCCCTTCCTATCTAATCTTCTCATCTTTCTTGAGCTCTGAGCCAGTCAGGATGCCTTGGGCGGCAGGAACAGAAAACCCAGGTTTTACTGGCTTAACCAATAAGGAAAATTTGATTATCTCATAAAATGAGAAGGGCTAAGTAGAGGGCCTTCAGGATTGGTTACTCCAGTAGTTCGATTTCGTCTTCAAGGATACCTCTCTAACCTACTCGGCCATCGTCAGGGTGTCCATTTAATTCCCTCATGGTCACAAGGTGGTTTTTGCATTTCCAATGAGCCTACGCAAACACAACAATGCCCAGCAGTGAAAGAAGGACTGTTCGTTCCATATCTCTTTTCAGAAGCAAGGACACATTTTCAGAAACCTTGACAGACCAGTCCTCACCTCTCATTGGTCAGAATTAAGTCTCTTGCCTGTCATTAAGCCAATCAGTGATGAGCGGAATGGAACCACAGGGATTGTTTGGACTACTCAGAATTTCCCCTCAGACATGATGGGGGGATACCCACACTTAAAGAATCATCCATCTGCCAGCAAGGTGGGAGGAAGTGACCATTGAACTGATTATCACCTTCTCTCCATGGGCTTCAAATCTCTATATATTGTTTGTTCTGCCCTTTCTGATTTGATACCCTTGATAGAAAAATTATATTTTCAACTTCCATTATACTTCGCTTTTTTATATAACATTATTTCCTTTTGCCCAAACAATGGGTCTACACTTGCCCTTTTTTGCCTGTTACAAACAGAGTCCAAAGGCCTTTTATTGATCTTAGAATGTCTCCCTCTTTATTATTTTTTTAAGATTGATTTATTTATCTGAGAGAGAGAGAGAGTGGGGGAAGGGGCAAAGAGAGAGAGACTCTCAAGCAGACTCCCCCACTGATCATGGAGCCCGACGTGGGACTCCATCTCACGACCCTGAGATCTTGACCTGAGCAGAAACCAAGAGTCAGACGTTCAACCCACTGAGCCAGCCAGGCCCCCCTGAATGTCTCCCTTTTTAAATCTGAACTTATTCTGAACCTTAGCCTCGCCGTCACTCTTCCCACAAACCCATCTACTCTTTGGCACTCATCCTCAGGGTCCTGTTGGTCATGTGTCTTTTTAAAGCCAGAGCCCACCCTAGAGCAACCTGCATGGCTTCAGTATGGCTTTGGTCATTTCCCCGCACCCCGTTGCCTTTTCTTCTCATTGGGATCAGTTCTGACTGCAGTGCTATAATGGCTTTTCTAGGAACATTCTTCCTTTCTTGATGAAATCATTGGCTACTGGACCAGGCTTTTCTGTGAACATTTAGAATGTGTTGTGTTGGACATCACTACTGTTGTCCCAGGGACCCTATTTCCTTTGTGGAACTGCTCCCCACAGACCATACCCAACCCCACCTCCATCACTGGGTGAAAGAGTGACCGCGGCTGGGTCAGCCATAGTATGGGATCCACCTTGCAATCGTGATTAATCCAGACGTGGGCATGAGGCCCAGCAAGGCCAATTAGAGATCTTGCTTTGGTTGAAAAAGAGAGATTGAGAAAGATAAAAGGCACTTTTCCATCTGGGTAGCTCAACTAAGAAGATATAAATCTGAATTTATAGACAGCTACCTTCCCACCTGTCTACAGATGCCGAAAAAAAAAAAAAGTGGGGGGAGGGGGGGAACTAAAGGATGAGGCAAGAAAGAGAAAGTAGTCTTAATTGCCTTGTTTGAGATCCTGACTAGAGCCAGCAGCTTCCCAGTTGCAAGGGCCAATTTACTCTCTTCCTTCAACTGCCAGTGAAAAGTGCTCTGACTAACATGTTTACCCTCCCAACGTCTGGGGCACATGTTTAACTGGGGCCAACGCCCTCCTCCTTCACTATCACAGCCTCCATGATGACGTAAGCTCTTTCTCCCAAGGTTTCAATAATACTCATAAGATCAGTAAGTTCATCCCCCTGTGCACAAAATGCAAGGGGACAGTTTTCTTCCTTATCTCCTTAGTCTTTTCAAAGATGATGTTATTTGCTCTGCAGAGTGAAAAGGCTTTTGTCAGACATTGGACATTTAGGACACTAAGACCCGCATGCCCAGCAAATGACTGGTAAGTTGGCAGCCCTCCTGATTTCTTTGCCTTTGTGTCTGCACTAGATAGGGAATCAGAATTCTTTTTTAAAACACCTGTACCGTCTGTTAGTCCAGGTTCACATGTCCACAAGAGTGTAGACTCTGCAGACTTCTCAGGTCTGGATTCTCCCTCCGTTTTCTATGTGGGTGGCCTTGGACAACTTCCTTGATCTTTCTGATCATTGGTTTTTCCAACTATAATATGGAAAAATAATAGCTTTTCCTTTTAAGATTGTAATGAAACTTAAATGAGACACTGCATGCAAAATGCTTTGATGGTGCCTACCAATAGAAAAAAAAAACACAACAAATGTTAACAGAAATCATTATCGTTTTTATTATTTCATTACCCAAATTTTCTACTCTGACCACCCTCAAGTTAATCTGTTTTCCCACTCCTTGCATATACTGGGCCACTCCTCCCTGTCTTTATTAGAATTTCTATTTCTTGGGGTGCCTGGGTGGCTCAGTCGGTTGGGCATCTGCCTTCAGCTCAGGTCATGATCCCAGATCCCTGGGATAAAGCCCCCCATCGGGCTACCCGCTGCTTCTCCTTCTCCTTCTGCTTCTCCCTCTCCCTCTGCCTCTCCCCTCTGCTTGTTCTCTCTCTCCAATAAATAAATATAATATTTAAAAACGAATTTCTATTTCTTTTAAGCCAGTAGCACCCTTTCACTGCCAGAAAAGTACCATCCCACCAGATGGTGTCCTCTCTGAAATCATATTTGCCTCTTCCTATTACATATCAAACTTGCTTTGTTTCCCTGTGTGTTGAAGCACAGCCTCTTAAGCATCTCTGCTTCCCTGTCTGCACCTCTGCTTCCTCTTACTTCTGCCTAAGAGGCTGGCTCTGAGCTTATGTTCATGTCTTGTGCATTCAGTTTATGGATCATCCTGCCTTCTTGTCTGCATCTTTCCCTTGCCATGTCACATTGACCCAAGGAGTAAAGCCAAGTTCTTATCTTTGGTTTCTACAAGACAGCACTCACACAAGACATTTATGAGCACAGCAGAAACACATGCTCCAAATGATCATGGAGCACCCCTCCTTCATCTGCCCTGCCATGATGCTTTACCTCATCTTCTCTACCTTCTATTATCTTCCCGGCTCTCTCCCACTTGTCACCAATTTTTGTTTGTTACTAACAGTTTTAGCTCGTTCTTTTTTTTTCCCCTTGACTCTCAGGCTATATTGTCTCTATAGGGTCATACCTTCAATCCCAAACTGCTTATCTCGGCATTTTCCTGAATAAAACAATACCTTTCTTTTTTTTAAAGATTTTTTATTTATTTATTTGAGAGAGAGAGAGAGAGAGAAAATGAGCACAAGTGGGGGGATAGGGACAGAGGGAGAGGGAGACTCCTCACTGAGCAGAGAGCCCGACACGGGGCTCAATCCCAGGACCCCGAGATCATAACCTGAGCCGAAGATGGACACTTAACCGACTGAGCCACCCAGTGCCCCAAAACAATACCTTTCTTAAGAGGACTTCTGGTTCAAGACAATAATTTTTTCATTCATTCCTATCACTTATTTCATTTTATCAGAGATTTCTTTTCCCTCCTTTAATTCAAAATATTTCAGGTAGGCAAGTCTCCTTCGTACATGTTCTTCTTGGTTTTTATGACAGACACTCCACACCCAGGTCATCCTTCTGTTATCATGAACCGATGTTCCAGGCAACAAACCCTGTTTTATTTCACTAACTCTAAAGAACCCTGATTCCTTCTAGTTGAAAGCCCTACTTTCAGGAGAGGAAAGGAAATGAGAGAAATAGAGGTGAACATGCTTCCTATGCCTTCAGGTTATTCAGTCTCTTAGCTACGGTATTAAAAATCCAAATAGTTTTGGTGGCCCAGACATCTACTCACTCCTTCATTCATTTCCAAGGGACTCAGTAAAAGCAGGTAGTGACTGATTGTTCTGATGACGACTAGCAGGTTCTTCATCACACCTGATACCCACGTGCTAGACAGAATACTTTCCAATTAAGTCACATCAGCGCTACTCAGAAAATTCCATATCATGTCTCAGGAGAACAGTGCTCATCTCTCCAAGGAGGGTGAATTTTGACTTGAGATTTCTTCAGAACATCTAGAATTACCCCCTTTTTATGCCATACAGGTGCTGGTAGAGTGTAATCAGGTTTCATCATGGTACATAGTAAAATTGGGTCAAGAGTGTAATCAGGTTTCATCATGGTACATAGTGAAATTGGGTCAAGATCCAGAAAAACAGCACCAAAAGTGGGCCACAGGGTCATTAATAGGTGTATTCATTCACAGAGTACCTAGGATTATTCCAGAAAGAAATGGCTGAGCTGAGAAAGAAATCAGAAACCTTAAGTCTGGGGGAGGAGGTCACAAAGGAACAAGGACCCGAGGAATGGATACAGGTGCAGGGGATCGGTATAGGGCAGCCCAGAGAATCTTATCCAAACCTTTGCTGCTGTCAGAGTTGATTCTTATTGGCTAACTGTGGATGTCATGGCTTCTGTACCCACAGGTACCCAGAGCCCCTGTCAGAGCCCCATCATGGGTCTGTGTAGAACATTTCAAGGACAGTTCTGCCTCTCTTTCATTCCTAGGTCACCTTACACTATCCCAATTCTTCTTTTTTTTTTTTTAATGTTATTTATTTATTTGACAGAAAGAGACACAGCGAGAGAGGGAACACAAGCAGGGGGAGTGGGAGAGGGAGAAGCAGGCTTCCCGCTGAGTAGGGAGCCCGATGCGGAGCTCGATCCCAGGACCCTGGGATCATGACCTGAGCTGAAGGCAGACGCTTAATGACTGAGCCACCCAGGCACCCCATTATCCCGATTCTTGACCTTTTAGTAATGTCCCAGCCTAAGCCTAGGCTAGATGTGTTAGCTAGGGACTCAGATATGTCTCCAAGATGTTCTGGAGTCCCACCAAGAGTTTACTTATTTACATGAGAAGCTGAGGGGGACTCCTAAGAAATAACTCACCCTAAGAGAACAGGGAGTTGGGCAGAGGAGCAGAGCTTAAACAAATCCTCATGTTCAAAGGAAGGGAGGGTCTGACTAGCATAGCATCTGCCTCTTGGATTTGTCTCCAGGCCAGCCTCCCTCATAGTCTCGTGCCTAGGTCTCAGGAAATGACAGATTATTTGAGTAAATATAAAAAGAACTAATGTTGCTGAAATTGTATACGAAGTTAGGGCTTCCGTCACAAAGCATAACAAAAATAGATCTCCCTCCCCTTCTCATAGTGCAACACACAGCAGTATTTTGCTTATGCAGAGAGATGAGTCAACGGAGGTACATGGTAGCCAGCTTCAGGATGGTTCCCAATGACTTCCCACTTCCTGGTATTCACACCTTTGAGTAGTCCCCTCCTACATTGTAGCAGGGTTGTTCTGTGTGACTAATAGAATGTGACAGAAGTATGGCATGTCACTTCTAAGGCACTGCAGTTTCTTCTCTGCTCTCTCTCTGAATCGCTCAGTCCAGGGGAAACCAGCTGCCATGTTATGAGGACTCTTTAGGAAATCTGCAGAGAAGTCCATGTGGTGAGGAACGGATGCCTTCAACCAACATCCATGTGAATGAGTTATCTTAGAAGTGGTTCCTCCATGCCTGAGAGACCCCGAGAGACCTCACTAGGGGCCCTGGGACAGAAGCATCAGGCAAGGCCATTCCTGGCCCTTAGAAACTAGTGAGAAAAAAATGTTGTTTCAAACTGTGAAGTTTGGGGGTAATTTTTTATACAGCAAAAGATAACTGCTACAGATTTTAGCACCAGAAGTGAGATGTTGCCATACTAAAAATGCAGGAGAGGCTTTAGAAGCAAGCAGGAAGCAGAAGGTTGGAAGGATTCTGAGCAGAGTTTTAGTGAAAACTTGAAGGGATTTGACAAAACTGTTGGCAGAGGCATGATGACCTTTGAGGAGGCTGCAGGTGAGGGCATACAGAAGAGTCAGGAAAATCTTATTGAAAGGTGAAGGAATGGGGGATCCTTGTTGTATAGTGGCAGAAAGTTTAGCAACGCTGTCACCCACAAGTATGTGGAAAGAAAACGTACCTAATGAACTGGGTCTAACTAAGGAGATTTCTAAGCTATGTGTCAAGTTGCCACCTGGTTTCTTCTTGTTGTTTATAATAAAATGTGAGAGGAGGCAGACAGGCTCAAGGAAAAAACCACTAAGCACTGAAAGAGCCAGGGCTTGATAGTCTTGAAATGTTTCAACCTCTCAGGATGGCGAACAATGCTAAAATTAAGAAATGTCTTCCAGGGATGCCTGGGTTGCTCAGTCGGTAGAGCATGCGACTCTTGATCTCAGGGTCATGAGTTGAAGCCCCACACTGGGCGTGGAGCCCACTTTCAAAAAAGAAAAAAAAAAAGAAAAAGAGAGAGAGACATGTCTTCCATACAATGATCAATTCCAGGGAACTGCAAGGAAAACATGCAGAAGATGAATCCAAGGGAGTGGCAATAAAGCCCTTTGTAAAACCCTCAGGAAGATCTAAGGTGGTAGCTCAGAGGGCTGTTCAGTCAGACAAAAATCCCCCCTAAAAAGTAGAAATGTGTGCCTCGCAGATACTCTCCATTAAACAATAGAGCTTCTAAGCTTACAGATGTTGTCTCAGCCATTTCAGCAGAAACCCACAGGCTTATCTCAAAGAGATTTCTGGGTGTGGCCTTTGTCTAATGGAGTGAACCCAATATTGTTCACCAGAGCTTCAGAAAATTTTTAAGAAGATGATACTTGTAGAAACACAGTCAGCCTGGACTGAAAGGGGCAGAAACACTGCAAAATGAAAATGACCCGTGAACCTCTCCCTCCAGATTCTGGCAGGAAACAGTCTAAGAAAACTACACGGCTACAAACAAGACTACCTTTCATGAAAAAGCAAGGATGACTCAGAGGAAGCACCAAGACCCCAGAGGGAAGGGCAAAGAGCCAGGGAGAATCATTCCCAGTCACAAGGAAGACCAAGTTTTAGTCAAAGAACTTCCAACATTTGTCCAGCTATGTTTCAGACTTGCCATGGACCGGTGAGTCCTGTGTACCTTCGTTTCCCCCCGTGTCTATAGTGGTTATCCTTTGCCTGCCCCAGCATTATATGTTGAGTGAGTGTATTCACTGATCTTTATATTTGAGAGGAACTATACTTAAGGAGCCGAATTTAAGGAATTACACCTGAGGATCTTCATTGCCTCTGGGTTGAGATGAAATAATTCTGGAATTCAAACCGAATACTCTGGTGGCATGATACCTTAGGGGCCTTGGGAAGGAGTGAGTGTATTTTGCATATGGGAAGAATATAAATAGTTTGTGGCCAGACGGTGAACTGTGCTGTTTTGTAAATGTCCACAGTTTCTTTAATACTCTTCCCCTCAAGGATTGGAAGGCAATTTCCCACCCCTTGAGTGTAAGCTAGACTTAGTGACTCAATTTTAATGAACAGAAGAAAGTATGTGGACAGTTTTGAATGCTAGGTCATGAAAGGCACCTGCTTGCTCATTCCCCTTTAGATCCTTTGCTCTGAGAAAAGCCGGATAAGAGGTCATGGGGACACTCTGGCCACCCGTCAGGACGTCCACATGATGCCCCTGACAATGCACACGTGAGTGGGCCATCTCGGAAGTGTATATACTCCAGCCCCGATCAAGCCCTCAGATGACGGCGCCTCCCACTAGTATATCCTGACTGCAACCTCATGAGAGAGCCAGGGCCAGAATCACCCAGCTAAGTCACTCTTGAATTCCTCACCCACAGAAACTGTGAGACAATAAATGATGAGTACAGCTCCTCATCTCTCACCGCACAGATCCACATCGGACAAGCTTCCCCTGGGGGGAAGCTTGGAACTGCAGCATGACCTAGTGTTGGCAAAGTGAAACACTAGGACTGACTTCATGTTAAAGCCCACATAAAGCCCATAGCCAGAAAACGACTGCAAAGTACCTATATTTCATAGGTATCTCAGTGAGGTAATAATAATGCTCAGCTCCCTGCTGGACACTTCCACCACACCCTGAATCTCCTAGGCTCATGGACAAGTCCATTTAATGAAAGACCTATTCATTCCCTAGTTGAGTGTGTCGTAAACTTTAATGGGCATAAGATTCACTGGAGAATTTGATATTATACGTTACCAGGTTACCCTCCCCAGAGAATCGGCTTCAGGAGGTCAGGAGAGAGGTCTAGAAACCTGTAGTTTTAATAAGCGCACCAGTAGCTTCTGAGGCACTTCGTCTCAGACCACACTTTGAAAAACTCTGGGCAATTATGTGGTGGACGACCTGCAGATGCACATTCACTGTCAGTAGGCAAAGTAGAGGCAATGGAACCCCGTGGTTAAGAGCATGGCTGCCGCTCATTGCTGGACGTGTTGTAAGTACTCCAAAACTGCTAGTTCTCCTAGGACCCACTCCAGCAATGCTGCTAGAGTTCTTACACACAGATTGCGCCTCATAGACTCTTTCTGTGTTTCCAAGTTTCCAAACAGCATATAAAATGTTCTGCTCCTGAGACCATGTATGTTTGTGTCATTTCTACATCAAATACCGTCACAAACACAAACTATAGCAAATTAGGGATAGAAGGGATCCTGAAGCCTATTTAGTCCAATACCCCCCGACACCCAATTTACAGAAGAGAAGGTTGAGACCTCGAAAGATTAAGAGATGTGAGGAAACCCCACATCTAGCAAGTGGCCATGCCAGGCCTTGAACCCTCTTCTCTCAATACCTAGCCTTTGGCTCTTTCTTTCCTTAGCAGTAGAGTACTGTACTTGGTGTTTGCTCACACATTAGAAAACACCAGGCATTGAGAAAGGGATTGCTTTAATGAACACAGAGGAGGCATGGGCTGGGAAGGTGGGGGTGCAGAGGGAGTTCCAGGCCATTGCCTACACCAGGCTCCAAGTTCCAGATGCTGTTTTTCATCAAGACCCATCCACATGACATCTGTCACCGCAACATTGGCTGGAGACCATACCCTGCCTGGCTAACATTTTAGGGGCTGGGAGATGGGTGGAAACTTCCTGGAGAGAGAGAGTTCTGTGCCTAGATCCACTGGGCATTCATGGAGAAACTAGCATGAAAGACAGGATGGTGTCATGGGACACCCACCAGATTGAGATTCAGTTCAGGCTTTGGTTCTGTTACTGACTTGCTGTGTGACCTTGAGCCTCTCCCTTAACCCCTCTGAGCCCCAGTTTAAAAATAATACACTTGCTATTCTACCTAGTCAACGTTGGAAGAAGCCTCAGAAAGAGTCTAATCTAAACCCCTAATTCGATAGACAGGGAGCTCACAAATTCATTTGCATGAAATCTTAGACACATATGAGAAAATAGTGATAAAAGCTTGCACAGCCTGCTGTCTAAGAATCCAATTACATGAAGTGAGCCAACCACACACTGCTTACTAAGAGTCCAGAGGCTGAAGACATTTTAGTAGCATCCATCTTAGGCTCAATCGGATTCTTGAAGAGGGAAAATGCTCTCAACTCCTTTGTCAAAGAGTTACATCAACAGATGTCCTGGAGGAGGAAACCCAGAAAGCAGGATGGGAGCGCGCCCATGCAGAACAGAGGCCCTGAGTGCCCCGGGAGTGCTGAGGCCCGGACCTGCAGGCCGAGCTCCAGGGAGAGGCCAGGAGGAAGGCCATGTCTAGGGCAGAAGCATGTGCAGGGAGGAAAGGCAGATGAGCAGGCTCTGGAGACACATCCCAAACATGCGGAACCCATTGCTCGAGCAGGGCATGGGGCTGCAGAGACCCACTGAGCAGAAGACGCGGCGGGCGGGCGCGGGGGAGACTTTGTTTTATTTTTGGATTTTGCCAAATCAAAAGAATTTGGGAAATTGTGGGAACCGTTGTGTTAAACACAGCCTCTGCCAGGTTGGCGCAGGCCTGTTCCTAAGTAATTCAATCTGAGGCAGGGAGGAGCTGTAAGTGTGCATGCACGCACACTCTCACACGCTCACGCGCGCGCGCGCGCACGGGCCAGTGGCGGCAGGAGGCCTGATCTTCCCGTGTTGATTCCTGAGAGAGCGGCCAAGGCCCATGGGCTCGGGGCCAGGATCCGTTCATCCATTCACTGCGGTATTTACTGGGTGCCTACGACGCGTCAGGCACGTGCTAAGCTCTGGGGATGAGGTGGGGAGCAGAGCAGAGGGGGCCCCTCCCTTCCCAGGACTCACATTCCGGGGGGCGGGGCTACCCGGCTGATGGGAATGCGGCTTGGCCACCTTCTTTTCCCTGGCCAAGCATGTGGAGAACAGTGGGGGTGCGCGAGGCAGAGAAGGTTAGGGGAGGCGAGGAAGGGGTGAGGAGACGTGTAGCGGACACTCCCTGCTCCTTCCCCGACAGCCATCCATCCTTCCCGCTTTTGTTCGTGTTCAGGCCGCTGAACTCAGGGTTCCCTTGATCCTGGGGAGGGGGAGACCTTCCCCGGTCCCAGCGGACACATCACTACAGGTGCGTTCCAGCCCCGGTCAGCTCATTACCCTTGGCCAGAAATGGGCCCGAGTGTACAGACATGTGACCCAATTCTGGCTGCGTCGCTGCGAGAACTCTCCTGGGAAGGGCTTCCTTTCCCAAATAAAAAGACAGAGCCCCTCCCCCTTCTAACCGGAAGGGGACTAAAGTGCCCGGCGGCAGTGGAGACATAGCAACCGGCAAAGATGGCAGGACTAAGAGAAGAGTTGAGTGGTTGACATCATGAGCCACTACCAGAGCTGTCCTCTAGACCCTCAGCGGGCAGAGAATGAAAAAAATTAAAAATAAGCTCTGTTTGGCAAAGTTGTTTTTTAATTGGGTTTTCTGTTGCTAGCAGCTCAGGCCATTCCAAAAGGGTCTGGCAGGCCATGTTACTAGCATCGTCGTGAGAAAGCCAGCTCGTGAAGGATAAGTGGATCCCAGGCTCAGCAACGGCCATTGGAAAGAGCCAGGAAGAAGAGCTCAACCAGATTTCTATTTTAGATAAGATCTCCTGGGGACGCCTGGGTGGCTCAGTCAGTTAAGCGGCTGCCTTTGGCTCACGTCATGATCCCGGGGCCCTGGATCGGGTCCAGCATTGGGCTCCCTGCTCGGTGGGAGGTCCACTTCTCCCTCTGACCCTACCCCCTCTCATGCTCTCTCTCTCTCTCTCTCAAATAAATAAATAAAATCTTTAAAAAAAAAAAAAAAAGATCTCCTGGGCAGCCTGTGTGCACTGGTGGTCCTATTAGGATGCATGGTGGAGGAATGCCTCTCCTCCCCAGTGGGGCTTGAGCACCAAAACCCGCTTCTGAAGAGGGTTTACCGGATCATCCCGACCCCAATTCCTCAATCTTCTATGTAAGTGGGAATTCTAATTGCATTTGAAGGAACCAGTAGAGGAAGGACTTTCAAATCCCATGGGTGTGGGTATGGAAGAGAGAGGCAGAGACAAAGACAGAGACATGAAGCTCCTATGTTAAAGTTCCTATTGTTTCATGTCTGGTAAGAGGGACATTCGACTGCCTAAGCTTGAATCCAGCTACTCCCTAACTGTGTGCCATCAAAGCTATGTAACCAGCATGTGCCTGACTTTTCTCATCTGGAGAGTGGGATTATTAAAATAGCCTCTCCTTCATAAGGCCATTTTGAGTAGTAAATAAATCAATTCATTTAAAACTCTTAGGACAAGCGCCAAGTGCATGGTAAATCCTCAAGGAATATTAGCTAATATTTTAACAATGTGACTGATTCTGAGATGCGTGAGATTGCACATTTTTAACGTCTCTGAAATCACAATGTGTCTTTCAGAGGATGGTGTGTCATAAGTGATTGGAAGCGTTTTTTCTTTCTTGGTGATGCATTGACTAATGATTTTTCTTTTACAAACTGCGACATCTTACATTCAATGAAATGTGAAATTTCATTGTTATTGGAGCAGACCTGCCTGTTGTAAAAAGGACCGCTGGAGTAGTCCCATCGGCATAAAGATACATGAAGCAAGTAAGGCACTTTATTGTCACGGGGAAGGACTGTTGGAGGCTTGTCCCAGGCCACCTTCCCCAATATCCTTTATGGGTGGAACTCAAGTCTTCTGGTGAGGGGATGGGCAGATCTGCCTAGGGGACCAGCAGATCCAGATGGAGACTGGTAGGGTTTTTTGGATTCAACGTTATTCAAGCCTCTGAAGATGACATTGTATAGTGAGGTCATCTAAACAGAAAAGACATGAAGGGCCTACCAAGAAGGAGTTCTCCAAAGGGAGGGGACAGGAGGGTTGCGACCCCAACCAGACCCAGAGCTGAGACTTGCAGCGAGGACACCTTATTGGGCAGAGGTGGCTTTACGGTGGCCAGAGCCTTCACCAGCTCCTGCCTCCAGGAGGCACACCTGCCCCTGATAGACCCCCAGTGGGGTGGGGTCTGATACAAATAAGCATTCCGGGAACTGTAGCCTATTGTGGGAGGGGAGACACAGGAAAGAGAGAAGGCGTTTCCTCTAATGGAGACACAGGGGCTACAGTGTTTCAATTCAAATAATAAGAGAAGCATGGTCTTCTTTCTAGCTTAAGCAGGTGAAGCAAATCATCTGAGCAAAATTATTAGTAATTAGTAATTTTATGTGACATTATTACTAGCAGCAGCCCGCAGCTACCCAGTGCCTACTGCGTGCGAAGCATTGGGCTACATGCACCATGTACACATTATCACACTTACCCTACACCGCTGGGAAGTGGCAGCAGTGATTCATGGGACAGGCAAGGAGATGAGACGAGAGAGGTCAGTTAAATTTGCTACGGTCACAGAGCTGGCTTGCAGCAGAGTTCAGGTTCAAACTCAGCTTGTCTGACTCCAGAGCCTGGGTTAATCACTGTTCGGGGTGGAAAGTAGAGTTTCTTATTTTAAGGGCAGCGTGCCAGGTGCTTCCTGCCTGCAAGGTGAGGGTGGGTGTGGCTTCTCCCTCTGCCCGGAGACTCCATCACTGCTCTGTAGCTCAGTAAACATTACCGAGGGCTTGCGGGGACCCCCGGGCTCTGCCTCAGTGCCCCTGTCCCAGAGCCACATTTCAGGCAGCTCAGACGGTCTCCCTGCTAGCGAACGCTATACACTAGGGGGCTTACACAGCAACGTATTTTCGCACAGTCGGGGAGGATGGGAAGTCCAAGACCAAGGCGTCCACAGGGTTGTTTCTGGTGAGGACTCTCTTCCTAGCTTGCAGAGGGCTGCCTTCTCCTTGTTTCCTCGTGTGATAGAGAGGGAGGGAGAGAAGGAGAGAGAGAGAGATCTTCCTCTACTTATAAGACCACAGTCCTATCCGATGCCAAGCACCATCTGACTAACCTTCACGATAGCCAGTACAATGGATATGACAGAGGAGTCAATGAGGCTCGGAGATGAGGCACCTTGCTCAAGCTCACGTAGCTGGATGGTGGGTAGTGCCAGAGTTTAAACCCAAGCTTGGATCCCAAGTCCATGCTCCTTTGTTTTCACTATTCTCTATTCCCACTGAACAAGTGGGCACCCTAGTGGGGCCCAAGGTATGATGAGCCAAGGTTTGGGGCCAAATCAAGGTCATAGACTCAGGAGCAGCCCTAAGGACCAAGGGGCTGTCAGGAGAGACAGAATGGAAAACGGAAGGAGGGCAGCAGGGACAAATCTTGATGGCTTTCCAACATTGCCATTGTCGGACTTGGGGAGTTCCAGTTCCGCTGTTTTACCTGGGAGGCCAGGGCTAATTTTTCCCCCTTTACTGTCACGCTCTACATCTCTTTACAGGTAGACTAGCCTTGCAGGCAAGTACCAACCGTGCCAGCCCACCCTCCCCTCTGGCGGCAAAGGAAATGAACTTGGAGTTCTACAGTCCTCACCTGAACAACGCAGCAGCCCCGGGGGGACTGGGCAGGGTGGCAGGCTGCTACGCTATTGTCTGGAGCCTCGAGCGAGGCAAAAAAGAAGCCAGCCTGCAGGGGAAAGGTGCGCAACAGGCTGGCCCCGGCCCAAGAATGACGGAGGCCCCTTGCTCCTGCAGCCCCATCTCCGCTTCCTTGGCCGTTGAACAATTAGGAGGCGCTGTCAGGAAGTGACACTGAAACGCCATTCCCCTTATACCCCCGCTGGCAAAAGGAGGTTCCCGGAGGGAGTATTTTTAGTTTGACAAATGAAAGCC
>NC_138383.1:26623419-26634230 GCF_054177405.1 Leptonychotes weddellii
CCCCCCCCCCCCCCCGGTCTTCCCTTCCCTGGGCGCCTTGTTGGACAGCAGCTCCGAGAGATCAAAGCCTCCGCCCGAGCTGCTTTCCGGCATTGGGAGTCAGGAGACCTGGGTTCGAATCCAGACTTCCCCCACTTGCTGGCTGGGATACAGGGTGTCCTCGTTCTTCCTTCTGTGCCTCAGTTTCCTGATCTGTGAATCGGAAGTGTTGTAATGCCTCAGAATGGTTATTATGAGGCGGGACCTTTGGAAAAAGCAGCGAGAATGCATTCATGGGGCTGGAGAGACCTGGTTTTTCTGTATTACTCCTAGCACTCCAGATAGAGATGCACTCAAAATCTCACATCGTAAAACAAACCAGCGATCCTCAAGCGCTTCCCATGAGCCAGTCTGGTGCTAACTCTCCCCCGTTTAACCCTCCTCATACCCCCACCCCCCGAGGTAGAGCTCATCATCCCCGTTTTACAGATAAGGAAACTGAGGCTCCGAAAGGTGGCGTGGCTTCCTAGGGTCACAGAGCTAACCAGTGGAAGGTTGGCATTAGAACCCGACACGCCTGGACTCTGAAGCCCTGCTCCAGGGACTTCTGGCTGGGACTAAATCTGGCGGGAGAACGTCTCTTATCAGAAGCCACAAGTGACGGTAAGATCA
The DNA here is from genome assembly GCF_054177405.1 of Leptonychotes weddellii. Classification (NCBI taxonomy): domain Eukaryota; kingdom Metazoa; phylum Chordata; class Mammalia; order Carnivora; family Phocidae; genus Leptonychotes; species Leptonychotes weddellii. The sequence continues at coordinate 26,624,071 of NC_138383.1, forward strand.
AGGCAGTGCTCAGGGCCAGGCGCCAAACGGAGCCAGAAGCGGAGGAACGGGCTGCCAGCCGGAGGAGAAGGGCCAGAGGGGACAGAGGCCGGAGCCCGGAGCTAGGACTCCAACGCCAAGCACAGGTTGGACGAGCAGGGCAGCCAGGGCGCTCGAGCCTGGGCCCCTCCCATCTGTCCACAGTTGGCTCCACCCACTCTAGCCATGCACTGGGATGGTTAGGCGCACTTACAAGTCAGAATCTGCTCATTTGGTTGGCTTACTTCTCACTTTCCAAACAGCTGGGTTGGGTGGGTGCTCCCAGGACTCAGCACCCAGTCACTAAGTGAATTCCACCCAAAGTATGTAAAGGCATGATGAGCAACCCACCAGCAGACCCCACATTGCCTGTGCACTTGAATTTCATTGGCCCATGATGGAATTTCAGGAAGAATAGTAAAAGGCCATCATCGATGAGTGCTGCTTCTCAAAAATGCCAAGAGTGATCACTCTGTTGCTAAAATTAGTGTTTTTTCACTCATTGGCATCTTCCTCTCGAGTAAGTGATTAAGTCCTGAGAAGTCACTTTTTACCCTCTCATGGAATGTAATAGAGCTATTTTGTTTTAAACAGCAAACAAAAGGTGGCTCATCAGTTTGGTTATTTTTTATTTATTTATTTAATTTGCCCCCAGGAATAAAGGAAGGAGTGCATGAGGAAGGAAGAAAGGAGGGAGGGGCCCCTGCTTAGACCACAAGCTCTGCTCTCTGTGTGCTCATGCGAAGCATGCCCCACCGCCACCACCACCAAACTAAGGTGAAGAGACTTCTAGTAGCACCTCTCCCGGAGCCCAGAGTGATATGAACACATAACCGACCATGTCTTCATTTTTGCATTGGCCACTAAAAATGCTCAGAGTTGATTTTGCAATTTCTTTCAAGCCACAAGACCTTTGACAAGTCACTTAAACCCCGGGAGCCTGAATTTCATCTGTAAAATGGGGTTCATTGCCACCTGTCTCATAGGGTAATTGTGGAAATAAAATGAGAGATTATAATATAATATATATAATATAATTTACTGAGCATATATATTACTTATTGAGTACCTGTTATGTGCCAAGCACATGCTTTATTTATTTATTTAATATATTTATAAATATTTTGCATTTATATATGCTTTATAAATATGTACTAATATATATTTATATCATTATTCCATATATATTTATATTTATATACATAACATATAAATGTGTGTATTTGAGAGATTTTTGTGGGAAGGAGTTGTAATTCACCTCAATATCATGGAGCAGAGCAGGTAAAAAAATAAATAAATAAATAACGAAATGAAGACTTAATTTGCTCTTTCCGGACTCCACAGCTAGGCTTGAGTGTGTTTTGGGCCAAGCTTTTTGGCTGAAGAATCAGAAAAATCTCTTAAATACTAGGAATGCAAGGGGTGGGTGTAGGAGAAGTGGGTGCTGGCAGGACGCCAGTGGGGACAGAGAGGTCTTGCTGGGGTACAAGAAGGCGGCTTCCCAGGGCTGGGTGGGGGAGCCGGACCTGAAGGCTTTGTCCTCCTTGCAGAGCCCTGACTGCTTTGCTCGCAGGGATGTGCAGCCCCACAGGCACGTGTTGCTCTCCAGCTCCCAGCTGGCCTGCCCTCAACGATTGTGCGTGCCTCTTCTCCTTCCGGTAGCTTCTGCTTCTAGAATGCTCTATGCACTTCGCTACCTTCCCTCTATGTCAGGAGCTTTCAGCTTCAGCCTCCTGTGCCAGCTGCCTCATTCTCTCACCATTTCCAAGGTTAAATTCCCCAAGGAGGAAATCTTATTGAGCCAACTCAGCAACTTTCTCTAAGATGGATTCTATATGGGATGCCACTGAGTTCCACCTCTGGTAGATCCTGTGGGGCTGTAGGGTTGGGATAGGGGACAGGGCACAGAATACATGGTTGACATGTGGGGACACTGACACTTTCGACTTAGCTTCTTCTTGTGGTCTCAGTCTATAATTACTATAATTACTCTTTGCCCACAGTTTCTAGAGTTAGGAAGACCGGGGCCCAAATCCCAGCCCTACAACCAACCAGCTGCTCTGTTTCATTTTTTGAAGATTTATTTATTTATTTATTTGAGAGAGAGAGAGTGCATGAGCACGAGCAGGGGAGGGGCAGAGGGAGAGAGAGAATATCAAGCAGACTCCCCACTGAGCACAGAGCCCAACTCAGGGATGGATCCCATGACCCTGAGATCAGGACCTGAGCCGAAATCAAGAGTCAGACACTTAACTGACTGAGCCACCCAGGTGCCCCTCTGCTGCTCTATTTTGAATAAGGATCCTCTCAGACCCTCGGATTCTTTTTCTATAAATGGTGATCCTACTAGTACCAACTTTATTCGGTTGTGATGTGGAATAAATAAGATGATTAGGACAGAGCCTGAAACATAGTAAACACTTAGTACCTGCACTTGGTCTTATGGCTATGCCTGCCATTACTATTCAGAGTTGGATAGAATTGGCTCATATCTCATTTCTTTCACCTGAGAAGGCTTCTTTGCACTCCAAGCCTCAACCTTTCCATCTACATCACGGGACGTCTAACCCCGACCTCACAGAGCTGGTGCAAGGAGTCAATGTGTCAGGAATGTAGAAATCTCAAGCAGTACTTGGTAGACACTAGATACCAACAAATGTTTGCTCTCTTTCTCTCCCTCGTTCTCCCTCGTGGGTGTTCCTTGAGTATTTTCCTAAAAAGCCAGTGTCCTCCCTACACCATCTCTCTAGAAGTATCCTATAAAGGCCTTAGCCCTTAAGGTCTAGATCCAATCAGTGGTTAAAACTCATCCTCAAAAAGCCTAAGACAGTAGAGCAGATCAGAATCGTGGAGACCAGCTGGTTTCAGAGTTTACAGAGGGGGGAACTGAGGCCCAAAGATAAGAGGTGATAGACCCATGTGAAAGAGTGACCAACCCAGAAAGAAGACTCTGCCTTTCCTGGTTTCCTGTCCGATGTTTATGCCACACTTTCTTTGCCCTCAGTAGATTTTTCCATGTGGGGTTCCCTTTTTCCTAGTCATGTCTGTGCCCCCAGAACCATCTCTATGAAGAATTAAAGGCAAGGGCCTTGAGACAACCTGGAAGGGGGTAAGACAACACACCAGACATGGCAGGAGAGTGGCAACAGCAGACCCACAGCATGGCCCCTGGCAGAGCCAAGCCCTTGGCTTATTAGCCAGAACAACAGTGACTCGGGGGGGTTATTAGGGAAGGGAGCCTCTAAGCCATGACGTCATGAGAATGGCAGGTGTCTGTGGGCCTTGAAAGTGAAAGGGGATTAGGCCAGTGCTCTGGGGCTGGGCCATCCTGCCCTGAGGGCCCACAAGCAGACCACCTGCCCTGCCTGAGAAATGTTCGCCAACATGAGAAATGAATTTTAAAGTTTGACATTATTGAAAACAATCAGCTCTGATTTCAAAGGCTGGCAAACTTGCCCCTGCGCCTGCACCCACCCAGGCCCAGCCCACCCCACCAAGACAGCGAAGCCATGACATCAGAGCCTGCCCTAGGGAGAAAGCCTGGTGAATTATTGGCACTACCCACAGAGGAGGAGGATGGAGTCACAACCTCATGAACTGGGGAGAATTTGAGACTCCTTCCTGGCTTAGCTCACACTCCCAACGCTTGTCAAAATGCACATGCTCAGAACTGCCAGATTGGGACAGCAAACCTCCTGCTTCCTGAACCCGTGTGGGTTCCCCAGCCCCAGAGATGAGGCCGATGGCTCCCAGGGGAAGACAGGTATGTTCCCAGCCATGGCCATCACCCCCTGTATCCCTCTCTGTCTCTGTCTCAGTCAGTACCCTGCTATTCTGGTTCAGGCTGCATCACCCCCTAATTGTATTAAGACATTGTTATGGCCTCCAGCCGCTCTTCCCCCATATTACAGCCGTCCCCCGACTTGAGCTGAACAACTGCATTCTTCCTGAATCCCATCCCATCTTATTGACTTGCTCAGGAGCAGAGCCTTGACCTTGGTGTTTGTTAAAGCACTCCAGTAGACACCAGTGAGTGGTGGGGATGGAGAGCCCCTGCTGCAAACCATCCTTCCCAGTGCAGCCGGACCGCTGTCCCCAAGACACAGACCTGCTGCCACCTCCAAGAGGAGGGATCCCAGCCCCTTCCCTCAGGGAGCCTGCTGCCACCCAGCCCATCCCCCTTCACTCCTGCCTCACACTCCATTCTCCGGCACAGAGCTGCTCACTCTGGTCAAACCACCCCTTTCCACTTTCTGGCTCCGGCTCTTCCCTCCACCTCTGCCCACCCCCCACCCATACCTGGAAGTTATTTCCTTAACCTTCAAGGGCCAACATCGATGTCACCCCTCCTCAGAAGACGTCCCTCATGCCCCGCACAGTATTAATTGCTTGCCGGGGATGGTGGAAGCCAATGTTTCAATAGCAGTCACCATGGGGCAGGCACCACACATTGGCTTTACGTTTCCTAATTCATTCCGTCCTCACCCCAACCCTTCAAGGTAGGTATTATTATTACCCACATTTCACAGAGGAGAAAACAGAGGCAGGGAGACGTGAAGTAACTTGCCCACGATCACACGGCTACTGACAAGGAGGGAGTGAACCCAGGCCATGTCTGGCTCCAGATCCACTGGGCTAGTGATTGCCACTTGGTGCTTCCTTCTTCCCTACCTACCAGCCTGTCTCACCCACTTGACACTGAGCTCCTCGAGTGCAGGCATTGGGTCTTATTATTATAAATGTGGTAGTATTGTAAGTATTAAGTATTACTAGTAGATTACTGTATTGGTAGAAAGAATAACGGTAACTCTAACGTATGAAATATTCTCTCTGTGTCCTGAGCTTTCCATACGTTGTCTTCTCCCAAACTCAGCAGTCATATTGAGATGGGTATTATCTTCCCCTTATAGATAAATCATCTGATTTATCCCTGAGGCTCTGTGAGGCTAACGTCCAAGTTCACCCCTTCTGCCTGTGCCCTTGATCCCTTCCCCTCACCTGGTACATAGCCAAGACACAAAGTCAAGACTCAGTGATCTGGCAAGTGAAGCTGCATGCGTCCTTTGCAGGCCTCTACCTTTGAGTTCTAAGACCACAAGTGACTGCTGTGACCAAGAGCTCTCTCTTGCACCAGGCCCCAGAGACATCGCTTCCTTTATTCTGCAAGCCCCAAGAGGCAGCGCTCACCATTGGCCCCATTTTTGGATGCCTCATGGGAGACTCAGAGAGGTCGTGTGACCTGCATAAGGTCACAGAGCTGGTCAGGAGCAGAGCCGGGGTGGGGAGCCCAGGCTGGCTCAAAGCGCAGTGCTCCCAAACCCTGCTCTTCGCTGCCTCTTGGGGACAGGAGTCCCAGAGGCAGAGCAAGCAAGGACGACAGTGAGGAGAGATGAGCTGTGGGGTGCGTGCCACCAGATACAGTTTCCTCAGACATTTGAGCAGATTCCTCTCTCTCTGTAGGACCAGAAAGACTCTGAGGCAAATGATGAAACAGACCGTCCAGTTGCTCCCAGTGACATCTCATTTCGGCTCTTTCCGGGCCCCTGCGCAGGCCCCTGTGCATTCCTAGTGACGTCACCCAGCTGTGCTCCCTCATCTCCCCGAGGAAATTCTGTCACCGGAAGGGGGAGGGATGGGCGGGGGTGCCGAGGGATGACACAGAGACAGGCCGCCTCGTGGCGCCTGAAGGAATGCGTTCCTGGCATGGCCCCACAGCCAAATTTGGGGAGGGTCCCCAAGCAAGGTCACTTCCCCATGATCAGAAAGTGGACGCCAAGGCCTGAAGTGCCCAGGCTAGAGATGAAAAGTAATCCAACTGAATAAATAAATCACCAAAGAGAGCAGCAACCACCGTCTGCCAAGAAATTTAATCCTAAATGTGGAGAGAGTTGGTAGGGGGTGGGGGTGGGGTGGGGGACAGGGAGGACTGAGGCTCTGAAAAGATTTAATTGGTGATAGGGCCCTAAGAATATGTAAATAGTCTCTTGGTTTCTGTCCTAAAAGGAGAAACAGATGCCAAGGACTCCAAGCTGAGTTTTCATATGAAAATCACTAAGACCCAAGAATGCCATTTAAAATGTATATAATTCGATTGTTATCTCCTATGGGGAGGGCTGCCTGTTTGAGGTTTTCATTTCCACCAGCCCCCACCCTCATTGTAAGACCCATTTTCTATACCCCCTTCCCCTTCCCCTCCTCCGAAGCCCAATGGTTAGTCGGCTAAGATGGATGAGAGAGAACTGGGGAGTTCAGTGTGGGGGTCTGCTCTCTTAGAGTCTTGAAAGCCTGTGGCTAAACCTTTAACTCAAAGATTATCTAAATAAGGTTAACCATTTCCAAGTCCAACCTCTCCTGAGGACCGTCCAGTGACAAGGAATCGGTTCCCTGTTTCTCCTTAGGCAGCCAATCTGATCAGTTTGGGTAATACTGAATGTTCCCCCCACCCCCATATGTTGAACTAAATTTTGTCTCTCTAGAGCTTTTTATTTGTGCTCCTCGGCACTTCCCAGAACACAAGGGATCATTCTTCCCTGTAGCAAGCCTTTCCAGAAGGGCTCTGGGAATTCAGACACTCTGGACCCTTAAAAATAAAAAGAAGCTGGGAAGCTTAATGGAAGGAGTTTAGGGTGAGGAGAAGTCAGAACACTTGAGCTCTAGGCCTGTTTTTCCTCACTGACTTTCAAAGCCTCAGCTTCCTCATCTGTAAAATGGGAAGGTTGATACATTTACTAAAGGGGCCACAGAAAAGATGAGAAAAGGGGACCATGTGTTTTGAAGGTAAAACAATTATAAAAGTGAGTTATGATTAACGTCAAATGAAGCTATAGAAGGGAAGGGGTTGGGATGCTTTCCTCTTGTGCAAACTGAAGGGGCAGAACCTGTCCTCTCCAAAGTCCCTCCCTGCTCCTCTGCACAAGGAGTCTCGGGGGACCAGCAGCAGAACAGGGTGGGAGTTTCCCAGTGCCATGAAGTCAACAGGCCCTGGGTCACCTCTGACCAAGTTGGCTCCTGTGAGCGGATGTATTTCCAGAAGAGCAAAGAAAGAGGAGCAAGGGGCAGGAGGGTCCTGTGGAATTTAGCCATCCCACAAACGAGATCAGGCTCCTGGTGCCTGCAGCCCATTGGACAAAGCTGTGCAGGTGAGTTCACCAATGGCCGACACACGACGGTTTGACGTCCCCCCCAAAGACGTCCACGTCCTCACCCCCAGAACCTGTGAATACGTTACCTTCCATGACAAAGGGACTTTGTAGATGTGATTAAATTTCATAACCAGTTGTCCTGGATTTTCCTGGTGGGCTCAATGGAATCACAAGGGTCCTTATGAGAAGGAGGCAGGAGGGTCTGAGTCGGGGGTCATGGGGCAAAGAATGTGGGCAGCCTCTAGAAGCTGGAAAAGGTAAGGAAATGGATGCTTCCTGAGAGCCTCCAGAAGGAACACAGCCCTGTCACCCCATTTTGGACTTTTGACCTCCACAACTGTAAGAAAATAAATCTGTGTTATTTTAAGCTACTAAATTTGTGGTGATATGTTCCTAAAGCAACAGGAAACTAATGTACATGTTCAAAAAGGAAATTTTCTATGTCAATTCTTATATAATTATTTTCATCTGTGTTAGAATACATGGACCATGTAAAACACACACACAGCACAAGTACATGGAACCTAAGTTCAATCCACCTCAAGGTCTTTGCACTTGTTCCCTCTGCCAGGAATGCTCTCCTTCTTAGATCGTCGCGTAGCTCCCTCCTTCTCAGCTCTTTTGCCGCTGCTCAAGCCCGTCTCTGGCCATCCTTTCCAAAGTAACGCCATGTGTCCCTCCACCTATCCAGTGGTTTTCCAACCGCAGACTGTAATCCATTAGTGCCTCGATCTTTAGTGGCTCACAGACAGCATATGTAGAAATAAAATGGAAAAGAAGAGAAAATATCATAGCACATTGCATGTAATAAAGCTAAGTAGTGTTTCTCGACGATTTCGTGCTGTCCTGTGTGTGTTTGTAATTTACCTAATACATCACCATGCCAATTTCCTCCAGAGGTGTTATCATTATCTGAAATTCTCTTGCATATGTATTTATTCTCCAACTCCTCCAGGAGATATAATCTCCATAAGGTGGAGATTTGGCCTGTTTGTTCTTTGTTATTTCCCCAGCATCTAGAAGAGCCGACCACCCCTTAAGCATTCGACCAAGACTTGTCGAAGGAATGAATAAATGAATTGAGCCCATGATTCCATAAATATTCTGGTTTAGGACAGGAGTTACTTCTAATGAAAAGTAAAGTTAATTTCAAGGCTCATATTCAGTACATAGGAATACAAGTGGTACCCAAGGAGGCAAAAATCTCGAAGAGGATACTGAAATAATAAATTTGGGTACATAAAATGGAAGACTTATTCCCTGCTCCTGAGGGGTCTCCAAGCTAGCTGGGGTGACGAGCTGCAGGAGGGCCAAGGAACAGATGAATCCCGTCCTGGAATGTTGGAGATCATGTCCACCTCCTCGCGTTTCACCCCTGGGAATGCTGCAGCCCAGGCCACAGAGCATTCTCTCCCCTTTTAGCCTGAATAAAGGCTCTGGGCATGCTGACTTCCCAGTCTGTTTCCTTTCAGTCCAACCACACTAGGGCTCCAGAGCCCAAAAGTCCTGGATGAGAAGCTTCATCCTAACTCCGGCCCCACACTCCTCCTCCCCTCCCCCATCCAGTGTTTTTGTCCCTCTTCCTCAACTCACTGTCCAGGAATTTGGGGGCAACGCCATGCAATGGAAAGATACTCAGGGGAATCAGATAGAACTGGCTTCCGAAAGACCTGTGTCCATTGCATATTAGCTATTAAAATCTTGGGCAAGGGGCGCCTGGGTGGCTCAGATGGTTAAGCGTCTGCCATCGGCTCAGGTCGTGATCTCCAGGTCCTGAGATCAAGCCCAGCATCGGGCTCCCTGCTCAGCAGGGAGTCTGCTTCTCCCTCTTCCTCTGCCTCTCCCTACTGTTCCTGCTCTCTCTCTCACTCTGTATCTCTGTCCCAAATGAATAAATTAAAAAAAAAATCTTGGGCAAGTTTCTTTTTTTTAATTTTTTTATTTAAATTCAATTAATTAACATATAATGTATTATTAGTTTCAGAGGTAGAGGTCAGTGATTCATCAGTCTTATATAACACCCAGTGTTCATTACATCACATGCCCTCCTTAATGCCCATCACCCAGTTACCCCATCCCTCCCCCCACCTCCCCACCAGCAACCCTCAGTTTGTTTCCTATGATTAAGAGTCCCTTATGGTTTTTCCCTCTCTCTGATTTCGTCTTGTATTATTTTTTCCTCCCTTCTCTTATGATCTTCTGTTTTGTTTCTTAAATTCCACATATGAGTGAAATCACATGATGATTGTCTTTCTGTGATTGACTTATTTCATTTCGCATAATACCCTCTAGTTCCATCCACTTTGTTGCAAATGGCAAGATTTCCTTTTTTTGATGACTGAGTAGTAGTCCAGTGTGTGTGTGTGTGTGTGTGTGTGTGTGTATCACATCTTTACCCATTCATCTGTCGATGGACATCTGGGCTCTTTCTTGGGCAAGTTTCTTAATCTCTCTGAGCTTCACTTTTCTGATCTGTAAAATGTGAAAGTAAAATAACTCTGTAAATTGCCTGAAGAATGTATGCTTTCAGAAAATGTGAGTCTCCTTCCCTTCTCTCCCAAGGGATTTATTCATCATTATCATCATCATCATCATCATCATTATTATTATTGCTGCTGCTGTTGTTCTTGTTTAACTTTTAACAAATGCTCACAAAATGTGGGCACTGTTGAGATGCCATCCGTGACAAGCTGCCAGGGGGTACCATCCTCAGGTGTCTGCTCCAAGTGATCTAGAGCAGATATCCTTGCAAGAGGGCTTTGTCCACTGAGGTGGAAGGTCCTCATTCCTGGGTGATGAGACCCCAAAGTAAACAAGTACCAGAGCATGGATGAAGGTGTTACCGCCCCCTTCCAGCACTCAGGGTCCTCTCTCCTTATTGCTTCTCCACTAAGCTGTGGTCTAGCCAGGGCCACATGATGACTTTCATGGGCTCTAGGCACTTTTTCTTTCATGGGCCCCTTCCTCCACCAAACAAATGGAAAGACAGTCCATGCTCAC
>NC_138383.1:26634730-26652688 GCF_054177405.1 Leptonychotes weddellii
TGTGGACATTGCTGCTATAAACATCGGGGTGCACATACCCCTTCGGATCCCTACATTTTATCTTTGGGGTAAATACCTAGTAGTGCAATTGCTGGATCGTAAGGTAGCTCTATTTTCAACTTTTTGAGGAACCTCCATACTGTTTTCCAGAGTGACTGCACCAGCTTGCATTCCCACCAACAGTGTAGGAGGGTCCCCCTTTCTCCGCATCCCCGCCAACATCTGTCATTTCCTGACTTGTTAATTTTAGCCATTCTGACTGGTGTGAGGTGGTATCTCATTGAGGTTTTGATTTGGATTTCCCTGATGCCGAGTGATGTTGAGCACTTTTTCATGTGTCTGTTGGCCATTTGGATGTCTTCTTTGAAAAAATGTCTGTTCATGTCTTCTGCCCATTTGCCATCTACACATTTAATGCAATCCCCTATCAAAATACCACCAGCATTTTTCACAGAACTAGAACAAATAATCCTAAAATTTGTATGGAACCACAAAAGATCCTGAAGAGCCAAAACAATCTTGAAAAAGAAAAACAAAGCTGGAGGTACCAAAATTCCAGATTTCAAGTTATACTACAAAGCTGTAGTCATCAAAACAGTATGATATTGGCACAAAAATAGATCAATGGAACATGATAGAAAGTCCAGAAACAAACCCACAATTATATGGTCAATTAATCTTCAATAAAAAAGGCAAGAGGGGCGCCTGGGTCGCTCATTTGGTTAAGCATCTGATTCTTGATTTCACTCAGGTCATGATCTCAGAATCCTGGGACTGAGCCCTGCCTCAGGCTCTGCACTCAGCAGGGAGTCTGCTTGAGCATTCTCTCTCTCCCTCTCCCTCTGCCCCTCCCCCCCACTCTCGTGCTCTCTCTCTCTGAAATAAATAAATCTTTTTTAAAAATAAAAATAAATTCTAAAAAAGAGGCAAGAATATACAATGGGAAAAAGATAGTCTCTTTAAGAAATGATGTTGGGAAAACTGGAGAGCTACATGCAAAAGAATGAAACTGGACCACTTTCTTACACACAAAATAAACTCAACATGAATTAAAAACCAAAATGTGAGACTTGAAAACATAAAAATCCTAGAAGAAAGCACAAGCAGTAATTTTGCTGAAATCAGCCATAGCAACATTTTTCTAGATATGTCTCCTGAAGCAAGGGAAATAAAAGTAAAAATAAACTATTGGAACTACATCAAAAGAAAAATCTTCTGCAAAGAGAAGAAATCAATCAACAAAAGTAAAAGACAACCTGTGGAATGGGAGAAGATATTTGCAAATGACATATCCGATAAAGGGTTAGAATCCAAAATATATAAAGAACTTATACAACTCAACATTCAAAAAATGAATAATCCTGGGGTGGGTGGGTGGCTCAGTCCATTAAGCATCTGCCTTCAGCTCAGGTCATGATCTCAGAGTCCTGGGATCGAGCCCCGCATTAGGGTCCCTGGTCAGTGGGGAGTCTGCTTCCCCTCTCCCCTTGCCCCTCCCCCCGCTCGTTCTCTCTCTCTCAAATAAATAAAATCTTTTTAAAAAATGAATAATCCAATTAGAAATGGGCAGAAGGTATGAACAGACATTTCTCCAAAGAAGATATACAGATGGCCAACAGATACATGAAAAGATGCTCAACATCACTCATCTTCAGGGAAATGCAAATCAAAACTACAGTAAGATATCATCTCACACATGTCAGAATAGCTAAAACAAAAAACACAAGAAACAACAAGTGTTGGCAAGGATGTGGAGAAAAAGGAATCCTTATGCACTGTTGGTGGGAATGCAAACTGGTGCAGCCACTGTGGAGAAGAGTACAGAAGTTCCTCAAAAAATTAAAAGTAGAACTACCCTACAATCTAGTAATCACACTACTGGGCATTTATTCAAAGAATACAAAAGCACTAATTCAAAAGGATATATGCAACCCTATATTTATTGCAGCATTATTTACAATAGCCAAATTATAGAAGCAGCACAAGTGTCCATCAATAGATGAATGGATAAAAAAGATGTGGTATACATATACAATGGAATATTATTCAGCCATAAAAAGGAATGAGATCTTGCCATTTGCAACAACGTGGATGGAGCTAGAGAGTATAATGTTAAGCAAAATAAGTCAGTCAGAGAAAGACAAACACCGTATGACTTCACTCATATGTGGAATTTAAGAAATGAAACCAACAAACAAAGGAAAAAAAGGGAGAGAGAGAGGGAGAAAGAAACACACTCTTCACTATAGAGAACAAACTGATAGTTACCAGAAGGGAGGTGGGTGGGAGATGGGGGAAATAGGTGATGGGGATTAAGGAGTACACTTGTCATGATGAGCACCGGGTGATGTATGGAACGGTTGAATCACTATATTGTACACCTGAAACTAATATAACGCTGTATGATATCCACACTGGAACTAAAATTTAAAACGTTAAAAAATTAAAATTAAATAAAACAAAATTTTAAGCCATATTTTACCACTAATATGTGAAAATTACATAAGAAAATAGTTTCTTCAGCTCAAAAGTTCCTTTTCTCTGATTTTAAAAGCAACTAAAGCATGTCCAGGGCCTCTACTGTATTATTTGCTCTGTGCCCACCATGCCAAAGGATAAACCAGCCCTGATTTTTACCTGTAATGACAGGAACTTGCTGCTTCCTCAGGGGGCACAGGCCACCTCGGTTCACTCTGACTCACCAGAAAGTTCTTATTTATAATGAGTAAAAACTTGTGTCCCTTAAGCTTCCACTCTCCTTGGCCCCAACCTTAGCTGTTGGAGCTCCAGAAACAGGGGAACTCCTGCTTTCCCTGTTGGAGGATGGCTGTCTGTAGTGGGTTGAACTTTGGTGGCCCCCAAAGACATGTCCACCTCCCCAAACATCTGAATTCTGCCATATTTGGGAAAAGGGTCTCTGCAGCTGTAATGAGGTTAAAGATCTCCAGATAACACCATTCCAGATTATCCAAGTGGGCTCCAAAGCCAATGACAAGTGTCCTTATAAGAAACGCGCAGAGGAGAGACAGGAAGAGGAGAAGCCCCTGTGAAGGCAGAGGGAGAGATTGGAGTGATGCTGCCTCGTGCCCAAGAACCTCAAGAGCTGGAAGAGGCAAGGAAGGATGCTCCCCTCGAGCCTTCAGAGATGTGGCCTGGCCGACACCTTGATTTTAAACTTCTGTCCTCCTGAACAGTGAGAATATATTTCTGTTGTAAACCACTCTGTGTGTGGTAATTTGCTATAGCAACCCCCGAAAACTCATCCACTGCCCATCCCATGCTGCTTCCACAACCCCTTCCACCCTGGGCTCCTACACAAGGAACGGTAGAAAGAACAAGAACTTTAACTGGATTCTGATTCTGACTCTGTCGGTTAGTATCTGAGAAGACTGGACAAGTTACTTCACCTCCCTGCACCCTGTTCACTCATCTGTAAAATGGGCCCAATAGCTGCCTTGCAGGGCCATTGTGAGGATCAAAAATAAGAACTAGAGAATGCTTAGCTCACACTTAACCACACAGGGAGTCATCACTTCCTGTAGGGCCCCGGGGATGACCACAGAGCCCAGCACAGGCCACTCCCCAGCTCAGATTCCTGAGCAGACTGGTCCAGGCACTCCTGGAGAGGATAGGAGGCCTGGAGTCCTGAGGAAAGGGGCCAGCTCTGGAGGGAGTGACCAGGAATATTCCCAACTGGGAGGCAGTGTTCATCTTGGTGGAGGGCCTGGAGAATCCAGCTCAGTTCTTACGCTTTCAAAAAACTTGGGGTCCACTTTCTTTTAGAAAACCGAAAAAACATTCGATTTTTTCAAGATATTTCCTATTTGATTACTTAGGAGAATGTGGGAGGATGAACGGAGGAGGAAGGGCATCTTCACGAAGAGGAATAAGTCTTAGCAGAAGATGTGGGTCCACGAGGAGGCCACGGGATGGGCACAATGTTGTGAAGTCCCTCTTCCTGAGCACCAGGGAAGGATATAAAGAGTAAGGCACTGTGGGGCATTCCAGGTAGTTGGAGAAAGGACTTGGGGATCATCCATGCAGGAAAAAGACATAGTAAAGGAAAGGACTGAGGGGCCCCAAGAGATGGGAAATATGAAGGATACAAAACAGGCAGCCAAATGTCCCAGATCCCACAAGCACCCTAAAACACTCTGATCAAGTCTGATCTTTGCAGACTTGACCACACCCTCCATGTGGGCCTCCCATTCCCAGTACCATCCTTGAAGCCTCTGTGGGTCCCAGGCAGAGTGGGACACCTGCAAATACACAGATACATCTGGTAGACCCGGATCTGTAGCTCCGTGGAAGAGGTAGGTTTCAATCTAGGGAGCTGACACCAGAGCCCACACTTTGAGCCATGATGCTGCGTGTTCCTCCTCCTCTATAAAATAAGGACAATAACATCCTCTGCATAGGCTGTTTTGAGGGTTAGATATAATGAGCTCCTCATCCTTAGCACATCCCAGACCATACACAGAAGCTTGCATCATGGCCAACATGACTCCTCCTGGCCCAGACTCTCATCAGTCTCTCAGGACATCGGTAGCTAAGCAATCGTTTTGTTAATGAGGCACTAATATTCTTGTTTTGATCAATGGTATATGCCCCCCCCCCGTATCTCCCCTTGTCCTACGCAACCCTGTTCTTTATTGAATTTGTTTCCGTTTATACAGTTACAACTGTCAATACAGATCAACATGTATCTTCTTGAAAAATGAGGAAAAGAAAAGAAAAGCTGACTTGTAGTTTCAGAAACAGGAAGATGCAAAATGGTATTTTCCAGAAGGTCACATGAATTGTCCATAACTCTAAGCTGAATTTGCAATTTCCACCAAGAGAATGAACGCATGAAGATGTGAAAAGGCCAATGACTAACATCACTTGTCAAGAAAAGAAATGTCACGGTGCTCTACGGAGTGTCCACATTCCCCCAGAGAATCCCTGGTGGACCCCGGCTCTTTAAAACTCTGCCAGGGGTCTGACATTGTGCGGCCATTTCCCAGATAATCCATTTCCAGCTAGGCCAGATAAAACAGAGGCTGAAGGTTGTTGTGAAACTCACAAGTCAGATCTTTTCTGCCTTTACATCCCAAGAATCCAGAGATTTGGAATCTGACAGACCTGGTTTCAAATCCTGACTCTCCGATTTGTAACTCTGGGAATTTCACTCCAATTACTTAAATTCTCTGAGGCTCCATATAAAAGAGATGCCAACACCCTTGGCAGTTTGGGGGCGCGAATGAGGTGACTTATAGAAACAGTCAAGGACCCGTGGTTCTGATAACAACGTCGAAGGCTTTTTTCTCAACGCACGTCAGCTCTCCCCCACGGGCCAGTGTAGTAGGACCGTATGTTGGGCCAACAGCACCACCTGGTGGTCAGCTATAAGATCTGGCCCACGTCGCCTCTGCGATTTTCTCAGCCTGGTCCTAGGGAGTCTCACGTAACAAAAAAGAACACTGCCTTCAAAAAGCCACCTGGTTGAAAAAGGCCCTGCCGTCAGGAAGAGAGCATAACCTGATCTATTTATAAATCTCCCTGAGGGAAGAAAGGTAGTGGTCAAGAAGTTGTCCATGGACACTGAGTTCAGTCTACCTTACAAGACTGGCAAGACGTTTCCCTTCTCTGAGCTTCTGTGTCTTCATCTGTGTAATGAAAACAATGATACCTTATTTGTAGGTATCCAAAAAATGAAATAAATATAGGTCCAGTGACTGGTATTTAGCAGATTCTCAAGGCAATTGTTTATGTTTAGGAAGCAACTGCATGCATCTCATTTCCCCCAGAGCTGTACCTGGTCTTTAGACAATGAGGATAGCTGAACTATAAACCCTGAGGAGCTTTGCAAGCGGAATCAGCCGGCAGCCAGCCCTCTCCTGGGCCAGGCTCTCCGCTCCCCACGTGCTCTTTCACCTCCCCGCCTCTGGGGGGCACTGCTCCAAAGTCAGACTTGCTAGGGAAGCCTGGCAGGAGGCTGGGGTTCTTCCGGACGGCAGAAGGAAGATCATCAAGTCATTCGTTCAGTTAGCACAAGTGCTCAACATTGAAGATACAAAGATGATTTGGACATGGCTCCTGGCTCCCAGGTGCTCACATTCTAACTGGGAAGGCAGAAGAATAAAGAAATACGTAAGTGCTAGGGGCCAGCTACTGTGATAGGAGTGTGTACCGTTTAGGAAGATAACACAGAAGACAAAGTAGCCAACTCCACCTGGAGGAATCGGAGGAATTCATCGGTTCCCCAAACATGAGAAAGAAACTACTAAGTGCCAAGCACACCATGAGGACCTGGGGATACAGGCTGAATAAGTCCTAATCCTTGGCCTCAAAGAGGGTATGGGAAGAATGCAGAGGGAACACCACATGTGGTTTGGGGCTGCAGGGGTGTGGGTTAGGGGAAACTGATGCAAAGGGGACAGCCTGAGCAAAGAAAGGCTTAGAAGCAGGACAAAGCAGGATCAGCCAGTGGCTTCTCCATACCCACCCACTGCTTCCCCTGCTTTGGGATTTAGGAAAGGCAAATATTATTGTTTCGTTCGATGCCATTTTTAAAAACTTGCTTATCCTCCACTACGATCCCTTCTCCCAAGGGTCCCAGGTCGGTGAGCACTGCACCACATCAACCAGAACATGCCCGGGCAAGCCTCCTCCCTACTCCTGCTGCCTTAAGACTGAGGATGGCCTCCTTTCTGGGGCGACCTTCTCAATGACAGCCTGGCCCATTTTCTTTGGTGTCTGTAAGCCCTGGGCCTCCCCCAACCCCCAACCCACCTGAGGCTCCAGAGTCCCTCTGACGTACCAACTGGGAGGTACTATGGTACTATGGTACTACTAAGGTACTAGGAGATGCAATAAGATGGGGTGGGGGATGCCCCCAGGTTCCGAACTCCCCTCCTCTTCAGTCCCAAGAGAAGTATATATATATATATATAACCACCACCCCGCAGCTCCATTTCCTGAGAACCGACTGTGTCCATTCACTCTTGAGTGATGGCAGAGCAAGGACATTAAGAGCTGAGGACCAGAAGTTCACATCCAAGTTCCACCTCCTAGCTGGGTGGCTTTGGACAAGTTACTTAAACTCTCTGTATCTCCATGTCTTTGCCTCTGAAATGGAAAATAGTACGTACCTCCTAGGGCTGTTGTGAGGATTGAATAAGACAATACAGCGAAGTGCTTGGAGGGCTGCCTGACACATAAAAGAGCTCATGAACTATTAGCTGTCATTCAATAGTGACTATTTACTGAGTTTCTACTGTGTGCCAGGACTGGAGCCACAGGTGTGAGTCAAGGACACCTGGTGCACCACTCCCAGAGTTTACAGTCGGCTGCGGAGGCAAACTGCTAATGCTAAGCAAGGACACAATTATATAATCACCCGCTGTGATGAGTGCTGGGAAGAAAATGGATAGTACAGTGGGAGAATAAGAGAAATAGGAGGACGCATTGGAATTAGATTGGCAGTAGTGACACTTAAGCCGGGACTGAAAGGAGGTGCAGGAATGAGGTGATGAGCCGAGAATTGCGTGTCAAAGCTCCGAGGTGGACATGAACACCGTGCCATCGGAAATTGGAAGGAGAGGGCCAGCGTGGCTGCAATGCAATGAGCTTGACAGAAAGGGCCCTGGGGAGAGGAATCGACAGAACTTGGTGATGGAATGGATATGGGAAGTGAGGGAGAAGGAGGATGAAGATGACGATTAACGGAGACGGGGAAAGACAGAAGGGGGAGCAGATGTCAAGCAAGATAAAGAGTCATCTTTGGAGATGTCAGGCAGGCAGTTCCCTATAGAAATCTGGAATTCCAAAGAAATAAACATTTAGGAACTATCCATTTGGGAATGAGAACATATAGATGTCACATCCAGTCATGAGAATGAGTAAAATCACTTGGGAGAGATTGTAGAGAGACAAGAGAGGAGGGCTCAGAACCAGGGATCCCAACATTTGGAAGGCAGGAAGAGAAATAAGAGCTGGCAGAAGAGACTGACAAGGAACTGCCCAAAAGGTAGGAGGAAAACCAGGAAAAACTAATGTTTTAAAAAAGGAAGGAATGGTCCACAGGGTCCTTAGCTATTTCACTGTTAAGTAGGATGAAGACAGAGAAGAAGACCTTGTGTATCGCATTGTGGTGGTGGTTGGTGACCTTGGCAAGAGCAGCCTCATGAAGTAGTGGAGTGGGTGCCATATTGGATGAGGTGGGTGCAAGGGCAGCATGTGCGGGCAGTTCTTTTCAGCACTTATGCCTGGGGTGGGTGGGGAGAGGAAAGGTAGGAGCTGGAGCAGAATGGGGGAGGGGGCTCAAGGGATCTTTTTTATCCTTTTAAAAAGTTGAAAAACTTGGGCAATTGTTAAAGCCTGATTGGAAAGATCCAGGAGGGAGAGCAAAAAGGACAACACAGTCAGGAGAGGAGATAAAGATAGGGAGAGGGCCTTGAGAGGTCCCAGGGGGATAGGGTCCAGAGCACGTGTGGGAGGATGAGCCTTTAAGGAGACGAAAGAGAAGATGGGAACAAATAGAGGAGGGTCTGTACACTGGTTGCAGAGAAGTGAGGACCAGCTCTGTGCAAGTCCCATCTACATATGAGCCTCAACACAAATCCTGAAAAATTGGTTTTACTTCTATTGCTTTAGAAATGAGGGGGATGAAGCCCAGGAAATTTAAGTCCCTTTGCCCACCATCCTGTTCTTGAGCCACCAAACCAGAATGCAGACTCCAGTTTGTCTAACCCAAAGATTATGTTCTCTTAGCATGTCACCCTGAAAAGCTCACAAAACAGTGCTCATTATAGAAGGGAGTGCTCAGTAAGTGTTGGCTGAATGAAGTGTTGGTTGGATGACCCACAACCCAGCTTAGATACTGATTTGAATCTCTAGCAGCAGCAGAGCATGGAGCCCTGGGGAGCAGGAGGTGTTGATAAGGTGGGGAGAGGGTCACTTAGAAAGGAGTAAGGAGAGTGGGGCGCCTGGGTGGCTCAGTTGGTTAAGTGACTGCCTTCAGCTCAGGTCATGATCCCAGGGCTCTGGGATCGAGTCCCGCATCGGGCTCCCTGCTCTGCGGGGAGCCTGCTTCTCCCTCTCCCACTCCCCCTGCTTGTGTTCCTTCTCTCACTGTGTCTCTCTGTCAAATAAATAAATAAAATCTTAAAAAAAAAAGAAAAGAAAAGAAAGGAGTAAGGAGAGCTAAGAGAAATTGGAGTGGACAGGCAAGTAAGAAAGGAAAAGGAGTGAAGACATGATCAACATAAATTCACTGGGATGCAGATTCCCACCCAGACTCCTGGAAGGTCTCAGGCCTCTGAGCTCACCTGTTCCATCCTTATTGAGATCCTTGAGTGTGCCCAAGCGTCTTTGGTCCAGACACCCAGACACACCAGAATATGGATGAACTGGGCCTCTCCTGGATTCTTGGCCTACCAGGTGTTATGGTTTGGGGATCCCCAACAGAGAGGTTGAGGCTTTAGATTCTGAATCAAGCCCCCAGCCCCATCACTTGTGAGCTGCACAGTTGCCAACAAATCACTTTACCTCTTAAAGATTGTGAAATATTTGTCAGTGTGTTTTTCTCTGGTGTTTCCTGTTTCTAGGAAATACCTATTTCCCTTATTCCTTTAGGCAAATAGACTTCACAGCCTCTACTTCTTCAGGGAAGAAAAAAACTACTTCGGAAGCCAAGAAATAGCTCTTAGGTCTCAAAAATAGAGACCCTGGAGTCTCAGGACACAGCTATTATATGATGAACTGGAATTAAGTTGCTTGATCCAAGATTAATTAAAGGACACCCCCCCATGTAAGGAAGAAATGGGGTGGCAGAGACAGGCTAGCTTTTTACCAAGCCCTTCACCCCTTCACCCACGTTCCTGGGCATGCGGGGAGACTACATTTGCCAGATGCCCCAGCAGGTATACGTAACCGAGTAACTGAGTCCTAACAAATAGAATGTGATCGGCAGTAATGCGGGGCACTTCTAGGCCTGGCCCAGAAACACCTTCCAAGCTCTTCCTTTGTCCCCTGGCCCAATGCCAGCACACCCCGTAACTTTGGAAGCCACATGCTGAGGATGAGTGGGCTACAGGAGGAAGGGGCCTGGAGAGCCACCTCCTGATGAGGAACACCCATTTGTCAGGGGACTGACGAACTTCTACAGCGTTTGAACTCTCCTACCTTTGTGGGATTAGCAACTGGAGAAGAAGCTGATGATGAATAAAGCCTTGGTTATTTGGTTGTGGTGGGGGTGGCATTGATCGCGTTGATGGCAAATCCACAGTGAAGAGGCTATGTGACATGTCCAGAAAAGGAGGACCCTGGGGAGCCTCGCGGAGTCAGACATCAGCAGAGTGGCAAGGGAGGAGATGGCTGCTCCCCGTGTAGATGAGGAGGCCCACATGTTATCTGAGAGACAACCAGACCTCTTGCAATCGGGAATAAGGAATGGCAGACGCCATGGTGACCGCACTGACCGAGAACCCGACAGGACAAGGGACGTGTCAGTGGAGACCCACGAAGACCAGTCTGCCTCACAGAACTTAGACAGAATCCCATGAGAAATGCCGCAGGGCACAGGAGAAAGAATTGACCAAGAATTAAATTGTATCCTCCCAACACGGCGGGAGCCTGTAACGGAGATTTCAGTTGAGTATTTGCACATCAGAGTTTATGAACCGAGATTTTTACTTGCTGCTTCTCCAATAAGGAGGCTAAAATTCCTGTCCTGCCTTCCTCCTAGGAGAGCTGTGAGACCCAAAATCAAGTAACGTGCTTCACAGAAACTGCACATCACTGGACTAAAGCTTACCATTACTGTCATCATCGTTGTCATTGGCTTCCGCCAAGGTTGATGGGGAAGGGGCCTCAAGCATCCAACTTTTAAAGCACGAGAGCCATGCCTTTCTGACAGCCCCAGGGGAAAAAGAGGAGTATCCACTCCAAGGCTCATGCCCGTAATCCCAACCTCGTGGGCCCCCAGCCCACAGGCCCTAATTCCAAACACATGGCTCCTTCTCTTTCCCTCAACCCTCACCCCCTATTTTCAGTGAAATAAGCCCTGTTTCCTAGAGGTCCATCATCGGCAGCTTGACTCACTCTGCAGCAGATGACAAGAGAGAGAAGGGGCTTTGGATGAAGGAAGAGAACTCAAGAAGGCTGAAGAGCGTTATCACTTCACCCAGGTGACACTGTTGAGCCCAGGGCTGCCTGGAACCCCTGTCCTCCCCTTGTCCCCATGTAGGGACAAGATGACCTTCCGCTCTGAGAAGGCTCCCAGAAAATGGGCCTTCCATCTCCTCACAGCCACTTACATCTTCACTATGTTTGGCGTTTAGTGGAGACATTGCTTTATGGAAACAAACATTATTTCGCATTCAAAATAATAGCTAATAATAATGATGCACCTGGTGCAGGCTCTGTACTAAAAAGGTTAATAACCCATTTCATGTCCCTCTGACAAAAATGATTATCCTTGCTACAAAGCTGAAGAACCAGAGGCTCCGAGAGGCCAAGTAAATTGTCCAGGTCCCGAAGGTTGAATGTGGCCAAGTCAGAATTCCCATCTAAGACTACCTGACTTCAGAGGTCAAGCTCTTACTAAGCTATACAGCATCCTGCTTTCTATGTCCTCATGGGCTTCTACATATGTTGGGGAGCTGATGCTTTTTAAAAAGGAAATGTTCATTACCATAAAGAATAGAAAATATCGGGCGCCTGGGTGGCTCAGTCGGTTAAGCGACTGCCTTCGGCTCAGGTCATGATCTTGGAGTCCCTGGATCGAGTCCCGCATCGGGCTCCCTGCTCGGCAGGGGGTCTGCTTCTCCCTCTGCCTCTGCCTCTCTCTCTCTCTCTCATGAATAAATAAATAAAATCTTTAAATAAAAAAAAAAAGAGAGAGAGATGGGGCGCCTGGGTGGCTCAATTGGTTAAGCGACTGCCTTCGGCTCAGGTCATGATCCTGGAGTCCCTGGATCGAGTCCCGCATCGGGCTCCCTGCTCGGCAGGGGGTCTGCTTCTCCCTCCGACCCTCCCCCCTCTCATGTGCTCTCTCTCATTCTCTCTCTCTCAAATAAATAAATAAAATCTTTAAAAAAAAAAAGAATAGAAAATATCCACAAAATGTGAACAACTGAGACGCGATTGGGCTCTTCATTGAACATTTCAGGCGGATGGCTCAAGGAAATGCCACACTCTGTGGTTGAGGGGTGAATGGAAATTGATTCTATTGCAAGAATCCTGACTATAAAGAGGAGGAAATCAATAATGTACAGGACAGTTGTTTCTTGTGAACTCGTGATTTCTTTTCCTTTAAAGTTTAAGAGCAAAGATAAAGGACATAATAGAAGGGCAATCCTCTCTGACAGGAGAAAAAGAAGGAGATAAGGTCCCTTCATTTGAGAGGAGTGTGGTGACAAGTTGGGAATGTTTCCATCCCAATGGCCTCTGTTTTCTCGGGAACATGGTTGGGTAGGTCACCCAGTGTGACCAAGGGATTAGATGAGCATTTAAGAGGTGCTATGGTCTGAAAGTTTGTGTCTCCCCAAAATGCATGTATTGAAATCCTACTGCCCAAGGTGACGGTATTAGGATGTGGGGCCTTTGGGGGTTGGTTCAGTCATGAGGGTGGAGCCCCCATCAGTGGGACCGATACCCTTCTAAAAGACCCCACAGAGCTGTCAGCCTCCTTCTGCCATGTGAGGACGCAAGAAGTCTGCGACCCGGAAGAGAGCCCTCCCCCCCACCCCATGCTAGCACCCTGATCGTGGACTTCCAGCTTCCACAACTGTGAGGAGTAAGTTTCTGCTGTTAATTTTTTTTAAAGATTATTTAAAATTATTATTAATTCTTACAGGCCATCCTCACTTTGCACAGTACCATATTAACTGAAATATGTGGGCATCAGAACCAGGTTTTCACACTTGCCAATCTCGGCTGCCACGGAACCGGGCAGAGTGAGGACTGCCTGTATCATCCTCATTATCAGGGTGTCAGACTGCAATAATGCTGCATCACAACACTCCCCAAAACTCAGTGACCTACAACAACAAGTATGGGTGCCCCTGTCAGTTCTGTTGCCGGGGGCAGCTCTGTGGCTGGCTGTAGATCAGCTGTGCGTGGCTCCAGGCTCTGGGGGACGTGCAGGCCTACCCGCGTAGCCACGCATTCTTCTTGGACCAGCAGCTACTGGGACATGTTTCCATGGCACATCTTAGGAGCACCAGAGTCCAAACTGTACAAGCACTTTTAAGGTCTCCGAATGCCTCTTTAGCATCTCATTGGCCCAAACAATGGGCCAGCCATTGTTTGCTCAGGATGGCCGAGCCAACACCAATGGGGTAAGGACGTGACTTCCGCCCACAGTGGGAGAGGGATGTAGAGTCACATGGCAGAGAGTGGGGAGGCACAACCTGTTTCCAGGGGGCAAAAAATTAAAACCCAGGGCCAGAGGGCCACAGTCAGCATCTTCATCAGCAGGATCAGCAGGCTTCTGGCTTGGTTAGAAGAAGAGATTGCAGAAGGCAGTCCTGAGATCCTCTGGAGCCCTGCACGGGGCACATCAGCCTGGCTGGTGGCCACAGGCCTCCCCTTTCCTTCTGCCCCCTCCTAACTCCCAGAGGCATCTTGGCTCCTCCCACTGCCTCCAGGTGCCACCCCCCGCCCCCCACAACTCTTCCTGTTTCCCTGTCTCCAACTTCTGCAAAGGCAGATTTCTCAGCAATATCCAATTGAGCCAAGATAGGGCTTAAGCAAAAATCAGAATCAAGGGTTCTAGAGGGGAGGGGGGTGGGAGGATGGGTTGGCCTGGTGGTGGGTATTGAGGAGGGCACGTTCTGCATGGAGCACTGGGTGTTGTGCACGAACAATGAATCATGGAACACTTCATCTAGAACTAATGATGTAATGTATGGGGATTAACATAAGAATAAAAAAAAAAATCAGAATCAAGTTGATTATAATAACCAAAATCCCTCAACTTTGCAGCCATGCCCTACTTGAACTTGACAACTCTTTGCAGTCCACAGGGCTGGGAGTGTTATCCAGGTGGCCACTGCAAAGGTGAGGAAATTGAGACCCAGAGAAGTTATGCAATTTGCCAAAAGTCTCACGATAGCATCCCAGTGGTCCTGCGGGAACCTGAATACAAGTCTCTCTCCGGACCCTGGTAATGGCAGGATCCTGAAAACAGCTCAGGTTGGGGAAAGTCAGGCTGGATTGGGAAAAATGTCTGGGGGAAATGTGTGTCCACAAAGATTCCCTGCACACACTTCCCTCCGGAAGCTTGGTCTGCACGGCCATACACACAGCCCAGCCCCCAGCCATCTTCCATTTCTGAGTGCCTTAAGAAGAGCAGATTTTCATCTGATTCTAGGAACTGTATGAGTTTATTCATACCCATCACTGAGCACCGAAGAGGCATCATTTTCTCCAGGGATTTTTTTTCCTCCAACCACTCTCCCCTCCCCCTTTTCTCTCCACCCACCTCATTCCTACCCCCACTTTCTCGAGGCATGAAGATCATCTCCTGGTTCGATTGGTTTAGAAGAGGGATGAGAACTTTAAGCAAAATCCTCTCTGCAGTCTTTTTAGCTACAAAGTGGTGTTGCTATGTTTTACGGATGATAGTAAAATAAGGATTTTTTTTTTTAAGTTAATGAATTGGCTGACATTATGATGTCAGAAGGACTGGAGCCAAAGGTGTTTTGCTAAAGGGAGTCTCCCCACCGCCCCCCCTCCAGACGACACGGCACCCCTGGAGTCCATAGTACTTGCGACTGTTCACGCTGTTTACACACCCAGCTCCCCTGACTGCCTCTTTGTGGGAAGTTGTTTACATGAATTTATTTTGGGAAAATTCCATTAGACGGGACCAGGATTTCTTCACAAATCATTGCCTCTCACTTGTGTCTTGATCAAATCTGGGCAGGCACACTTTCTTCAGAGCCCAGACTCCTTGTGTTTCTGCGAGGGGTTGGGGGAGGGGAGGTGTGGAGGGGACGCAAGAGATAATGAAGTGGCCAGGGATGGGCTTAGAAAAAAGAGGTCTGTCTGGTGGGATCAGAAGCAACAGCACTGGGAGAACAAAGGGGTCCCCACTGGCTTGGGGACTACAGACCCACAGGGGCAGTTTTCCAGATGGCGGCTATGTATGGACCTGCCCATCTGTGCCTGGCTCTGTGCAAAGCTGCCAGGCCACGAGACACATCGGTGAGGCTCCCTGACCTCAAGAGGCTCAAATCTAAAGGAAGAGAAAGCAACAGAAACAAACAATTCAATCAAAAGGTCTTGGGGCCCTTGGGGGGATCTCCACACCCTTATCCCACCCAGCCCTCAGTTAGTCATTGAACACATTGATTCCTTCTGTCAACTCACTCTTGCCATTCTCTCTGTTGAAGGAGAATCCCCAATATTAGATGCACCCCAGTTTGTCCCCACTGGTTTGACCTCCCATTGGCACCACACATGCATAGACCACATAGTTGCTTCTTTAGTGCCAAAGCAACCCTTCTTATTTCCCTAAGAAGGACTTACCAGATACCTACTAGGTGCCGGTAAGTAGACATCATCCTGGCACTGCAGCAACTCAGCCTTGGTCTGGTGGAAAGGGGAAGGGGATGGGGGCCACAGATAAGCCACAAGGTGGACACCTGCTCCTGCACAATGGGAGCTGGCTGTCATTCCAGGGGCACCCCAAGAGCTGGAAGGAAGGAGGCGGCTCCTGGCAGTTAACTCAGCACCACCCATGGGTCAAGGCACCCTCTGCCGTCATCTGCCCAATAAGCCTGGTTTCCCTCCCTAGAAGCACTTCTCCTGACACCGCAGACGGACGAAGCCCATGGTCATAGAGCTCACTGAACGAGCCTGGGTAGAGTCTGCTTCCCTGGATGGATTTCATCTCTAATAGGAAGGGACTACACCATCATTTTTGCAGGTCGGTGAGCCATGGAAAACTGTGTGAAAACCAAAGCGTGGGCAGTGCTGATGGCTCGTGTTTATTGAGCACTTACTACATGCCAGGCACAGATCTAAATGTTTCACGTGCCTCAATCCACTTAGTCCTCACAGCAACCCTATAAATTCAGTACTTCCTAAAGATTAGCAAACTGACAAAATATTAGGTACAGTAATTTGCTTGAAAATCCAGTATGTGACCTAGACAAAAATATCGTTCCTTTTGCTAGTGAGAGGGCGAGTTTGCTTTACCCCCACAGATCTGACCGTAGACTCTCAGGGATGGAGATAAAAAGACCGTGCTTTGGAGACACTGACCCATGCCCCCTAGGGATTTAAAAGCCACCAAGCCCCAGGGTCCTGTGAAGTAGCGAGGCAGTGGGTGCAGTGAACAGAGAGCATCCACTTCAGACTCCAATCTGAATTGGATATTGCAGTTCCATTCCTCGCCAATGCGGCAAGTCACTTCAGTAAAGTCCTTACACTTCCCACTCTTGCCCCCCGCATAGGGTTGTCATGAGCACTACATGAGAGCACATGTCCCAAGCACCCAGTGCATCATCTGTCACAGACACTGTCATTCTTCTTCAGATGGGTACAAGAGGCAGGGTGTTGGACATGTGGATACTGATGGGACATGTGGCGCCATTATGGGCTATTCCTTGAGCCCCAGCCTAGCTATACTGGGGGGGATAGAGACCAGAGAGGGACTGGCCTTATTTTACTTTATATCCCCCACTGCTTTCCACCAGTTTCCATGCACAGTGTAAGTGCTGTTGAATGAATGCATGGTTTAGTGGATGGATGGATAGATGGATGGATGCTTGGATGGATGGACGGATGGTCCAAAATGGTCAGTTCTCTATAAAGAGCTCCAGCGTACCCCAGTACATGTCTCGTTTCAACACTTCAGGGAAACACTTCAGTCTTTGACCCATCCCCACTCTTCCCAAACCTCGGCTCATCTTGCCAGATATTTGCTTGTTGCCTCTCTGCTCAGCCCCTTCACAATAAAGCATTCCACTATCTGCTAGCTAGGGACTCTGGCTTCGGCTCAGAACAGGGTCTTTTGAAGCCACACTCCACAGCCCATGGGCCAACTTCATCCCAGTTCCCACTGGTGCCCTCCCCAAGCCCAGCCTGTGCACAGTGCTTTCAGGTTGCTGGGGAGGAGGTAATGTGCAGGCATTCATTCCCTGGAGCCCCAGTCCCTAGGGACCTGGGCTGGAACAGTGGTGCCTGTGTATCTTGGCATTCCATGGCCAGACTCCAGCCATGCACTGAGGTTGTTTCATGCACAGCCTTAAGTGCTCTGTGCTCTGCCCACTCAGGAGCCGGGAGCAAGCCCAGCCTGAGGCTCTGTCGCCCTCCCTTGGTAGTGGCTAGAGGTGAAGAGACAGCCCAGTCTCCAGCAGGGCAACATCCAGCTTCCCGGGAGGAGGGGGGTGGCCAGAGCAGCCCTCCAGCTGCTGTCAGTCCAGGTGCAGCTGGCTTCCCCAAGGTCAGGGTTGCCAGCCCAGCACACTCGTGCACTGCCAAGGCCGTCATAGCTCCTGTTCTCACCATTCCCTGGTACCTTGGAGAATCTGCCCCTTCCCCTTACAGATGCAGTGGTACCAAGAAAACCTCAGTCCAGCGTCTCCGGGGATAATGCATTCACCTGCCTGGTTGCGTACCTGATGGGGAAGCAGAAAGGGCAACGTGACCTCTCTCCCAAGACTGGGGAGATGGATGAGGCCATGTTTAGGCTGCAGGGGCATCAACTGGCTCAGGTCTCGGTTTCAGGCCAGGAGGGCCCACATCCCAGCAGGGTTCTCGGTGGTGGGATGCTACTCAGCAATTTTAGATTGGGTGGGAGGGCGCCAGCTCTCCACCCAATGGTATGATATGGACGAGAGGCCCCCCTGGCTGGGGACAGGGAAGACCCTGGTGGGTCGCAGCTTGTGACCCACACCTTGTCCTCCACAGGGTGTGTGGAAGCAGAGCCAGGGGCCACTGTCATCTGACACTTGCAGCTCA
>NC_138383.1:26653188-26675001 GCF_054177405.1 Leptonychotes weddellii
CATTGTATGTTAAAAAAAAAAAAGAAGAAGAAGAAGAAGATATCAGGAGGGGAAGAATGAAGGGAGGGAAATCGGAGGGGGAGAAGAACCATGAGAGAAGATGGACTCTGAGAAACAAACTGAGGGTTCTAGAGGGGAGGGGGGTGGGGGGACGGGTTAGCCTGGTGATGGGTATTAAAGAGGGCACGTTCTGCATGGAGCACGGGGTGTTATACGCGAACAATGACTCATGGAACACTACATCAAAAACTAATGATGTAATGTATGGTGATTAACATAACATAATAAAAAAAAATCAAAACAGAAAAAAACTGGCCATATCTCCAGTGGGAGTATCTCCACCACAGAAATGGACAAATGCTACAAATCAGGGCTTTTCTCATTTTTTCCCCTCAAAGAATCCATTGTTAAACATCTATCAGCACACCACTGAGCACAAGTGAAGGAAGATGCCCCAGACCTAGGGCCATGGTGGCGAAAGTGGAGAGGAGGAGCTAGCTAGAGTAGATCCTGCTCAACCAGGTAGCTTTACAGAGGTGAGAAAGACAGGAGGAAGAGAAGGATGCCTCCACACCAGAAAATGATCCATTTATAAAGAAGCCCTTCCAACCCAAGATTGGCTGTGCCCTTCCTCTGCGCATGCTTGCTGCCAGGCATCCTGGCTGCCCAGTCCCAGGGTAAGCCCGAGCACCCCCAGAGGACCCCCCCCGCCCCCGGCAGCCCTGTGCTGTAGGAGGAAGGAAGCCCTTGCCCGAGATCACCCGGGGGAGGTCAGTGAGCACCACAGGCCTGCTCTTGTGTTTACAACTCCTATACGACTGTGTGCAGAGTTATTTGGGCACCCACAGCGCTGTGCGTGCAGGTCTGTGTGTATTTATAACCACACAGCCATGTGTGGACGGCCCCACCTACAGATCTCGCCTACATCATTCGCACGTCCCCAAGGTGCTGGGGCCTGCTTACTGACCTCACGTCGGGGGGCTGGCCGGGAAATTGACTCTGATGGGAACTGCACTCTCCCAGCCAAAGGCACACAGCCCACCTCCCACAGCCAGCACCCGCCTCCCTCCCACGGACCTGGGGCGCTGGCCCTTCCTGGTAAAGCTCTGGAGAGGAGAGGCCGCTATAAACATGCCTCAGGCTGACCTGCATATGGAAATGAGGCTTGAGGTTGGGCCTGGCGCCCAGCCACGGGCCTGCAGCCTCCCTGCCGCCAAGTATCTTTAGCATGAACTTCATTAACATCGGCCCCCCACGGCCCCCCTTCCATCTCTCTCCTCCCCTGCCCTGTCTTACACTCCGTTTGTGGTGTCTCTTTCAAGGCTGTGGTCTTATCCTCAAGCCCGCACAGAGGGCTGGGCCCCATCGTCCCCCCTATCTGATGATAATAATATAATTACAGCTCCCACTTACTGTGCAGGGCACTTCTGTTATCTCATCTGCGGGGAAACCCTATTCTACAAATAAGGAGCCCAAAGCTGGAGGGGCAGGTCACTCAGTGAAGAGGTCCCAGGCTGAAGAGGTCAAGGTTGGCGGGGGTGTCTGGGCTCTGGCACACAGCCAGTCCCTGAGTCACATAGAGCAGGCTGGAAGCACCCGCTGTGCACAGGGGAACGAAGATAAGACTGGGTCAAGGGCAACGATGGCTCAGGTAGAGAGGAGGGTCGGGTCGGGATGGAATGAGAATCAGCCAGGTCACTTCGGAGAGATGAGGCAGAAGGAAGAAGCCAAGGATGCCTCCTTCTAGAAGACACGCCGCCCCCCCTCCCCCAACCCTTGCAGGCTGCTCCTGGTTGGGTGGGGCTCTCCCTTGCTGACAGCTCCAGGCTTGGTTTCCTAAGGGGTCTGTTCAGACTGAAAGCCTTCCTTGAACACACAGGCTCAACAGCAACCCGGGACCATCTTTCCAGAACGTTAAGACCTCATTTCTTCATTGGCTTTGCAGGGAGGGGTCCAGCCGCCGTGAGGCGAGGAGAGGGGAGGGAGACTTTCTTGATCTCAGTGACCCGTGCCTGCGGAAGCTTCCCTCTTCTCTGCTCTCTCTGATACCCTAACACAGACTGGGGTCAAGCCCCTACTGGGGCTGTGCTCACCTCCTGCCTCATCAGGCTCATCATTGTCCTTTGCAGATTTGTCCACTACAGTCCGTACGTGTGAGTGCCCCCCTCCCTCTCCCCCTGATGTCCTTCCTTCCCCTCTTCCCAGGTTCCCCCTTCTTCTTCTTCCCTTTCTCTACAGTTCTAACAAGACTGTTTTTTCTCCAGTCAAACCACTATCAGCCTCCCTTCAGTCTCCACCCATTGCTCCTTCCACCCTCTGGGGCCACATAGAACACATGGGTAATAAAAACAATGACCACCTTGAGGATAATGTCCATGCTGCCGAGGGCGATGGCAAATGTCCTTCAGCTCTCATTTTGTACTAGGAACTCTGCATGTATGATTTCACTCAGCCCAAATAGCAGCCCTGCAGAACAGGGTCTTCTCCTCTCCCCATTTCAGAGACGGAGAAACTGAGACGTGGAGGATCCCACATCACACAGCCAACAGATGACAGAATGAGGATCTGGACCCAGGCAATCCAATCCAAAGCCAGCTCTCTCAACCACCGGGATGCATCGGTTTCTCTCTCTCTTCCTTTGCAAGCCTTCAAACACTAGAGGATCTTCACTTCTTCACAGGGTGAGATGGTTTGCTTCGTGGCCACACGCCTGCCAGGTGCCCTGACATCCGGTCTGGTTGCCCACACTGGGGTGACCCCGTGTCTTTCCGATCCGGACTTTTCCAGGGCTGAGGATACGCCACGTGCGCCTCAGCATTCCCAGAGGCCCTCTTACCCAGCCCGCCGCTTGGAGACTGAACGCGTTAGCCCCGCATATCCGGCTCCTGTCTTCCAGAGACCTAGAACTTCAACCACAAAACAGAGATAATGGGATGAACGGGGCCGCGCAACCACCAGGAACCACGCCCGCCACCTCCGCGAAGTCAATGGTAGTGGCCCATTTGGGGATCGTCCCTAAATCACCCCCCACCGCTCCTACTGCTCGGTCAACACGTCTCCCCTGGTTCTGCGCGGTGGGTCCTCTCAGCATCCCTCAGGCTGGAAGTATCCTCCGCCCGCTGCACCCCCGGGCCCGGCCCCGCCCGTAATAAACGCGGCTGAAATGCAAGTCCAAGCCCCACCCATTGCACGAAGCCCGCCTCCCTCACTCCCCAGAAGATTAATAAATCAGATTCAGACGCCTATTGTTCTGGACACAGTCAGAATCAAGTGCAGGATTTTGAATCTCTCAACACAGAGCCGCTGCCCGGCTACAGAGGCCCCGCTATGTGTCTGGGAAAGCTGGCGTGCGGTGGAGAGGCGAGAGAAGAAAAGACCAAATAGGGGGCGCCTGGGTGGCTCAGTGGTTAAGCGTCTGCCTTCAGCTCAGGTCATGATCCCAGAGTCCTGGGATCGAGCCCCACATCGGGCTCCCTGCTCGGCAGGAAGCCTGCTTCTCCTTCTCCCACTCCCTCTGCTTGTGTTCCCTCTCTTGCTCTCTCTCTCAAAAAATGAAATTTTTTTAAAAATAAAATCTTTAAAAAAAAAAAAGACCAAATAATCAATAGTTACCCCAAGCTCTTGGCGGTCTCCTTCAGGAAGCAGGTCCCCCACTGTACCCCATTCTCACTTAGTGAGGGGAAGGGGAGGGGCAGAAAGTCAGGCTGGGAAGAGAGCCCCCCCCCCCAAAGAGGCAGGTCGACAGCTCTGGGATGGGCGGGGTCGCTCCCCACCCACCTCCTAACCTCACCCATGCCTAATTCCATCTGCAAATGTTTCACTCGTTCAGAAGTGAGCCATCACTGCCTGAAGCCACAGGATGACTTCTAGTTTATTACTCCAGAATTCCCAAGAATTCGTAGAAACCCTTCTATCTTAGACCAGTTACCACTCCCTTGCCACCCCCACCCCCTAGGCATTGGTCTTGTTGTCGCTGGGTTTTTGTGTTTTTTTTTAATCCCTTACTCTCCTGGGAGACAGCATGCCTGCCGCTGCCGCCTGAGTGGCTTGCTAGCATTTTCCCAGCTATTTATGTGGAAAATCATAAAAATATTTGGTGGCCAAAAAAAGAGAGGGGGAAATGCTTTGGTGGGCTGATGCAACAGAAATGCTTTTTTTTTTTTTTTTAAAGTGGCATGTCTTATTCTCATCCAAACGCATGCATAAACACCGTGTTGGTTGAGAAGTACTAGGTGAAAGGCACGTTTTTTCGGGGACCTGCCCCACCCCACCCCTGCAATCAAACAAAAGCACTGTCCAGAGAGCCGGCAGAGGGTAAGTCCCTTATAATCCAGCCACAGGGTTTGGGAAGAGCTGAAAGCAGAAATTCTTGCGGGCTGTGTTTAACCCCGGGTCTGGTATTACGCTCCTGCCCCGGTGGCCCTCTTGGGGGAGGGATGAGGCAGTTCCAACAGTGACGATGGTGATGGTGCTGATGCAGATGTGGTTGCTACGGCAGCTGATGCTGATCCAAGCACACTCGTCTGCGTTTTAGGGTCACGAAGCCACCTCTCATAGGTTCTTGCCTTTGAGGCTCCTAGGGATTCCCAGAGGGAGGTGGGGGAGGCGCCCTCACAACATGCCCATTGCATAGAGGAGCAAAACGAAGCCCAGGGAGGCAAAGTGTCTTGCCCAAGAGCATACAATTTGCCAGCGGCAAAGCCAACATTCAAACCCTGCAGATCCCTGAAACCATGTTACTCTGGACTCTCAACAGCGCTGCCCAATAGAAAGACCGTCGAGCCACGTATGTCCTTTGACGTTTTCTAGTAGCCACATTTTTAAAAAACAAAAAGAAACAGGTGAAATTGAGTTTAATAGTATACTTTCTATAACCCCATATATCCAAAATATTATCTTAACATGCCATCAGTGCAAAAATTACTAACGTGATATTTTTCATCCTTTGTTTTCATACTAAGTATCTGAAATCTGGTGTGTACTTTGCACTTTGAGTTCATTCTCATTTCACCGTGGCAAGTGGCAATGTTACTGGCCAGAATCAGTCTAGAGGGATTCAACATGGCTTTGACACTTAGTGTGGTCATGAGAGAATCTCAGGCAAAGGGAAGCATCACTGTGGCTTGACTCATCTTCACTCCTACAATCAGGCAGGTGAAGTGCAAGAGTTACTTCAGCTCACAACTGTATTTTTCCTCTTACCTTCCTTCTCCTCCTTCTTGAGCATCAGCTGCTGCAAACTCTAAGTGTTGGCACTGAGCGATTTGCTAGTCATCCACAAGCAGCAACATGGTCCCTGCTTTCTGAAGGTTTTCTGACCTCCAACCAAATTGTCACATGCTCCACCAGGCCCAGGGCAAGAACGATGACCCCTCGGAGCACCCCGGGGCACTCACATCGTGCCTCGGGAGGCAGATATGGGTGAAAGGGGGAAAAGAAGGAAGAGGGAGAGAGAAACAGAGGGAGGGAAGGTGGCAGAGAGGGAGTAAAGGAAGAAAGGAAGGAAGGAATGTGTACCAGGTTGAAGAGGGTCCCCAAAATATTCGTGTTCACCTGGAACCTCAGAATGTAAGCTTATTGGGAAGTAGAGTCTTTGCACATTGAATTGGTTAAGATGAGGTCATATTGGATTAGGATGGGCCCTGATCCAACGACTGATGTCCTTAGGAGAAGAAGGAAATGTGGACATAGACGCAGAGGACCCATGGAAGAGCATCTGGTGAAGACAGAGGCGGGTGGAGACTGGGGGATGCATCTGCAAGCTACAGAAAACTGCGGTTGCTCCCACCATCGGACGCCAGGAGGGAGGCGCGGAACAGAAGGAAACCACCCATACCAACACCTCCTTTCGGACCTGCGTAACTGTGAGAGAATACGTTTCTGTGGTTTTGAGCCACCCAGTTTGTAGTCATCTGTGATGGCGGTCCTACGAAACTAGTACAGAAAGGGGGTGGGGGAGCAAGCCAGACATGCCTCCTGGTGAAAATCAGCAAAGAGCAGTACAGATCAAAAAGAACGTGCAGTAGAGACAGTGAACTCAATGCTGGCGTCCCTCTCCACACTCGTTCCATTCCCAGTGAAATCAAATCAGCTTCGCCACCCCCCGCCCCCCCTTCGGGTCACCCATTCTGGTAATTACCCCTGAGTCCCCTAAGGTTCGCTGTGATAAAACCATAAAAAGAGGGAAAGGGTGGAGGCAAGGGCAAAACGGGTCAAGGGGAGTGGGAGGGACAGGCTTCCGTTTATGGAATGAGTAGGGCACGGGGACGACAGGAACAACAAAGGGAATATAGTCACTGGCACTGTGAAGGCGTGTGGGGACAGGAGGTAGCTACATCTGTGGTGAGCATGGCATAACGCACAGACTTGTCAAGTCGCTTGGTCGTACACCTGAAACTAACGGAACATGGTGTGTCAACTGTACCCAAATAAAAAAAAATTTAGGGGCGCTGGGTGGCTCAGTTGGTTAAGCGTCTGCCTTCGGCTCAGGTCATGATCTCAGTGTCCTGGGATCGAGCCCCGCCTCGGGCTCCCTGCTTGGCAGTGAGTCTGCTTCTCCCTCTGCCCCTCCCCTTGCTCGTGCTCTCTCTCTCTCTCAAATAGATAAAATCTATTTAAAAATTAAATTAAATTTAAAATAAAAATAAAAATTTAAAGAGAGTTAAACCTTAAAATGAAGGATTCAAGTATTTCAAATATTTTCTGTTAAAAGAGAGAATCATTTATTTGGCGTGACTGCTGAGGACAGGATACAGACCAAAGGATACAAGAGTGAGGGAAGCAAATTTCAGCTCCACCTGCAGAACTTTTGAACCAGCAGGCGTGATGGATGGCAAGTACATTACCTGATATACCAGGCCTGGTGAACTCTGGCCCGGGGGATATCAAGAAGAGGCCATGGAGATTTTATCTTTCTGACATCATCACAGGAATTCCTGTTTGGATCAGAGACTAAACTGGATGATCGCAGGGCCCTGTTCCATCCTGAGGCTGGCCCCAGTAGGAAGAGTCTATGGTGGTCTAGGGCAGTACCCCTCTGAAGGCGTGGAGGCCCAAGGCAGCAACTTCTCAGAGGCCAGACGCAGATGGGCCGTGGAAGTGGACACTATAGACGAGGTTCTGGGTCTGCCAGGCGAGAACCTCCAAGACTTGTGGCCTGTTTCCCATCAACATGGCCCTGCTCCTGGTCTTGGCTGATCAGATTCTCAAGTGTTTGGACTAATATGGAGACTCTAACCTCCTTATGGATTGAGGGACTAGAGCAAAAACTTGGTCAGATAAGTAGGCGGACAACAAGTCATAGCCGTGTACAGGTTAAATTTACAGGGGAGCAGGAAAGGTGAAGAAATAGGAAAAACCCAGAGGTAGGAAAAGCAGAAAGAAGCAGACTTCTGGTGTTCTGCTTATTTATCTGCATCTCAAACTGCTCCAAAACTTAGTGGTTTAACACAACAGCTATTATATATCATAAATGTGTGGGTTAGGAATTCCGGCAGGGCTCCGCTTGGCGATTCTTCTGCTCTGCATGATTCAGCGGCAGTTACTGGAAGGTTACATGCTAGCAGATGGGCTGGGGCAGGAGTGTCCACATTGGTCTCGCTCATGTGTCGGCACCTTGACAGGGACAGCTAGAAGCCAGGCTCAGTGGGGGCTGTAAACCAGCATGCCTCACTACGGTGTCTCCAGCATGGCCTGTCATGACGGAGCCTTAGAAGTCACATAGCATCATTTCTGCCATGTTCGATTGGTGGAAGCAGTCTTAAGCCCACCCAGATTCAAGAGACCCCATCTCTCGATGGGAGGGGGGGTTTCCAAAGAATTTGTAACCACAGTTTAAAACCACCACCTCAGGGAGGAAAGATATGAGAAGCATTGCCTTCTAGTTCACGGTCCTCATGAGTGGCCTCATCCTCAGCAGTAAACCCCCTTTTTACCTGGTAAACTTGAGTGGAGTTCTGTGCCTTGCAACCAAAATGGTCCTGTCTGGGCTTAACTTTTGTCCCTCAAAATTGAAGGTTGAAGCCCTAACCCCCAGGACCTCAGAACGTGACTGTATGTGGTGATAGGGTCTTTAAAGGAGATGAAGTTAAAATGAGGACATTGGGGTGGGCCCTTATCCAACAGGACTGGTCTCTTTATAAGGAGACATTAGGACACAGACACGCACAGAGGAAGACCACGTGAAGACACAGGGAGATGGGCATCTACAAGCCAAGGAGAGAGGCCTCAGAAGAAAACAACCCTGCCAACACCTTGGTCTCAAACATCTAGCCTCCAGAACTGGGAGAAAGTAAGTTTCTGTCGCATAAGCCACCCAGTCTGTGGTACTTTCTTAGGGCCGGCCCAGCAGACTAATCCGAGCCCTGGCTAAATAAATGTGCAGAGTGTCGGTGTCCTGGGACTGACACACGCAAGGGGGAGTCTGGGCCCGCAAGCCTGCTGGTTCGAGCAGGTACGACCACGGCCAGGCAGCTCCGGTGTGCTGCGAGATCATAAAGCCAGCTCAGCACAGGTCGCCGCCTCCCCAGTGTGCATCCACTGGAGTCAGGACATATGGAATGAGTGACTCATTTCTCCTGTCACTGCT
This sequence comes from Leptonychotes weddellii, assembly GCF_054177405.1. Classification (NCBI taxonomy): domain Eukaryota; kingdom Metazoa; phylum Chordata; class Mammalia; order Carnivora; family Phocidae; genus Leptonychotes; species Leptonychotes weddellii. The sequence continues at coordinate 26,661,776 of NC_138383.1, forward strand.
CCTGGCAAAAGAAAGCGTTTACTGACATTTTTTGTAAAGGCGGCCACAGGCTTTTCTTTGGAAAGAGAAACACAGTCTTGGTCCAGTTTTCTTACAAACACAGACACATGAACGTGAATTCACACATGCGTGCATGCATGCACACACCCCCCTACACATCCACGCACTCTACCCTCTGCGTTCCCTTTCTGATCCCCTCTCTCCCCCATCCCATCCCAAAGGCCGGCACAGACCAAGAGTCAGGAAACCTACATTTGGTCCCAGCTCCGCTAAGCTTCACTTAACTTGCCTAATTTTCTGCTTGCTTGGCTTTAGCATGTAAGGATTGGCCTACAGACGTCTTCTAGGACCACTTTGAGCACTAAAGGCTCGTGGTTCCATAATCTCAGTACAGGAAGAAGCCCTAGCCTAGGGTTAGGGAACGTGGTCTCTGCTGCTAATGACCATCTCAGACCTCCTGTTCCATCTCAATTTCCCCGACTGTGAAGCGTGCTTAATGGCCTCTGGGCTCCCCTCGACGTTCTGGGACCCAAGACCTGCTGTTTCCCATACCTTCGCTTTCCAGACTTCATTTGTTCTTCCCACCTTAAACAAAAATGTCTCTTTCTTGCCATCCTGAGCTTCCACACCTCTCCTCATGGCTTTGATCTCCCCAATATCTCTTCCCTGAGGGCTCCTAGGCCCTACTTCTTCCTCTCCATTCCAAGCTCCACCTCACGGTAAGGATGAGCCATCCACCACCTTGGCCTCCATCTAATGACTTTGACTCCCCTCCATGTCCACCCCCTCCCCCAAGACCACGCAGGAACCTTCCACCGCCCAGCACCAGCACCTCATCCCTGGCCTCAGTAGCCATCCTCCTCCTGTCCATCTACTCCCACAAAGCCCACTCTTTGTTCTCATTAAGGCCTCTGTCTCCTGCACACTGAGTCCCCTCCCTTCCTAGCTGGCCTGAGGGTCACAAGTCCTCATTTAACCCACTATCCTGTTGTCACTGCCAACCCCTCCCCACGTTGTCCCTCAGTCACACTAACCCACAGAGCCTCACAGCTTTGTAAGCAACCCAACAATGTGCCCTTTCCAGCCCCAGCTCCGCACAGCAGAATTGCCCTAGAGGAAGTCGCTCAACTGCGTGGACAAGGGCCAAACAAAAGTCCTCTAAGAGAGCTGGCCTCAACAGAGATTGGCCATCCCTCCACTTGTCCCCACCAACCAGCTCTTCTTCTAGCCCCCCGCAGCGCCTTCCAAACCTCCCCTGGCCCCACGAGCCCCCAGCCTGGGACACTGACCGGCTCGCTCTCACGGGATGACTTTGCCTCCTACTTTGCAGAGAAAATAGAGGCAATCAGGAAAGGCCGCCCTCACCTTCCTGCCACCCCACCTACAAGCTCTGCACACTGACACTGCCCTTCCTCCACCTGTCCGGGGCTAATCCTGCCACCTGGGCCAAGATTCCACCCCACCCCCACCTCCCTAAGTCCTTGTCCCAACAAGGAGCACACCCCCTCTGCTCTCCGTGTCCTTGCCCCAGCTGTGGGCACCCTTCTCTCAGCCCTAAAGCTTGATCACATCCCTCCTTTCCGGAAAAAAAAAAAAAAAAGAAAGTCCTAGACTTTTCTCATTGTCTTTAGTGGCGACTTATTTCCCTGCTACCTTCCTGGCCGGGAAACCTGCAAATCTCCTCCGCAAGAGCCCCACTCCGCACAGACGCCTTCCTAGTGCTGTCCTCCAACCCGCTTTTCTCACGACGCATCAACAGGCGGGGATGCGTCATCGGAAGCTGCCAGGACTCTGCTGTCCGGACTCACCACGGTCTGCTCAGCCAGTGTCTACTGCGGGGCATTTCATTTGCCATTCATTCCCCGGCTCCCAACTCTGCCCCCAGCCAAGTACAAGACAAATCTGTTCTTAGTTCCTCCTTGCGTGTACAGCACCTCCGTACCCCCACCTCGGGGAGGGGCTCCCTCACTAACCCGTAAAAACTCCGGGTCAAGATCCAGTGTTTGCCTTACTACATCAGCTCCAGCAGGACCCAGGGAAGGTAGCCTGGGGGTGGGGGGAGGAGAGAACCCCCCAACACACACACACACACACACACCTGGCTGCTAGTACTACAGCAGCGTCCAGAGCAAAACTTTCAAAGAAAGTTCAGGGACCCGACCCAGCTTCCCTTCTGACTCACGAAGAGTATGACTGCAACAGCCCCTCCATGGCCCAGCATGGTGGTGAGGACCAGGCTTGGTATCTCACAAACCCGGCTTTGAATCTCCTTCCCACCTCCGACCTCGGGCCAATAGCTACCATGGCTCTGAGCCTGTTTCCCCATCAGTAAAATGGGCATAACGACGCCTGCCTTGCAGGGGGGTGCAGGCCCAGCGTGGGTGGCTGGCTGGCGTCGGGGCTCAGGCGAGGAGAGACAAATGCATGTGGAGGATTCCACCCGCAGGGAGAAAGAGCCACAGAGGAGCCGAAGTTTCAGAAAGCTGGGACCCAGGCTGGACCGTGTGGGGCCCCAGCGATGACAAAGAGAGGCCGACACTTGGTGAGTGCTTGGGTGTCAAGTAACTTCATTCTCATAGAAATCACAGGAGGTACCCATTAGGAAAAGAGAAATCACTCTGAGTCCTCCACGTAGAAAGGGCTTCATGCAGAGAACTGACTTTCTTGAAGAGGGAAGAGCCTCAGTGTCCCCAGCTGGAAAGCGGGTTGAGGGAATAGCGCCCCGCCATCTCCCAGCTCAGCTCGTACAGGAATGCATCGGTCAGGCAGAGTGATTGCATCTGTTCCCAGCACAAGTCACTTATGGTGAAGACACATGGCCAGTCGGGCTGACCTCCCAGCCCGTGGGCTCCCTCGAGCCTCCTCCCCCCGCCCCCGCCCCTGCCCAGGAGTTCGCTTCAGAAGCAGCAAAGGGGATCCCCAGTGCAGATCCACTTAAGCCCATCCGGCCAGCCAGCCTCTCTGGGGTGGTGGATTTGGGAAGATTCTAAGCTTGGGTCTTCCCTCTGCCGTTACAAGCCCCGTGGCCTTGGCAGGATCTGTTATCCTGGGCCTCGGCCTCCTCCTCGTATCCACGCAGGGGGCTGCAGGGAACAGAAGGCATACTGGGCAGGGAGATTTGAAGCGAACTTAGTTCACCACCCGAGGCCGAGGCCCAGGTAAGAGCCGGAGGCACCGGAGGGGCCCATCACTAGGAGCTGTCGCTGCAGGGACCCAGAGCTGCCGCCCAGGAGGGGAGGAAATCCCCCGGCCTCTCTCTTCTGGGCCTCTGATGCCCTGCTAGGATCTCAGACAAGCCCAGGAGTCCAGCCTCCCAGGCACAGAGAGCAGGGCCAAGAAGGTAACCGGAGGACACAGAGGTCACACCCAGCAGTGCCCCTGTCACAGTGGACGCTGCAGGCGGCTCCCGCCCGTGATAAGCACGCCGTGCCTTCCAGTTCTTGTCGTCCGACTACCCACGGCGTGAACTCTACTCCCTGCTCTGTTCCGTCCCCCCTTCCTCCAGGCCAGCGCAGGGACCTGGTTTCCCCTTGTCTGCTCAGGGAGGAAATAACTGATGACTAGGACAACCTTCAGCTCAGGTCTCATTTTACAGGGGGCGGCAAAGCGCCCAAACGCCCCTACCTTCACCGAAGCTTTCAAACCCTCTGCCTGGCCTTACCAACAGGCCACCATCGCACCTACCAGCCAGGGCTTCCATCTGCCATGTGCTCTTTGCCCCCTGGAGTCAAGGAATCAAGGACATGAATCAAACTGAGCCCGTCCCGTACGGTGTATCTGGTACGTTCTCCTCACATACCCCATGCCACTCAGCCGTATGATTAAGAGCATTCACTTGGGAGCCAGGCCAACCCCGAGCGGGCTGGTGAGCTTCTCCTCATTGTAAAAACAGTAACGCTGCCCTTCTGCGGGCTGCCACGAAGAGAGAAGGAGACCCGGCACAGAGAAGAGAAGCCTTCCGTAACCTCTTCTTCCCCACGTCAAGCCCGGGGTGTAGGTAGGACACAGGAAGAAACAAGGGTCATAACCGGGAAGGGGTTTCTCACCGAACCACACCAGCAAGTTCTTCTCCAAGCCAGGTCTGCCTTTACCCAAAGCCAGTGGCATTCGGCCTCCCACCCCGCCCCACCCCTCCCAGTTGACTTATCCCCATCAGGCCACCATCGCTCTATTTTGAAGAAGCCAAAAATATTTTCTTTCTACTCAGTTTGAGAAACACATTCTGTGGCTTTACTTTTCTGGTAATTACAGTAGTTCCGGCTTATCCACTCAGGGATGGGTTCCAAGACTCCCAGTGGATGCCGGAAGCCACGGAGGGTACCAAACCCTATATACACTATGTTCTGTGCTGTACTTACACGCCCACCATAAAGTCTAACTTAGAAATGAGGAACAGAGATTCACAAGAAGAACTCAGAGTGAAATAGAACAATTATAACAATATACTGTAATAAAAGTTATGTGAGTCTCTCAAAATATCTCATTGTACTGTACTCACCCTTCTCGTTGTGATGATGTGAGATGCTGAGGTGCCTACGGGATGAGACGTAGTGAGGGGAATGGGGCGGGCACGTGACATCGCATCAGGCTCCTGGGGACCTTCCAATGATCCATTAGAAGGAGCGTCATCTGCTTCCAGGCCCCAGTTGACCGCAGGTAACTGAAAGGGCAGAAAGAGAAACCGTGGATAAGGGGGTCTACTGTGTTTCTTTGCTGTCACAAACAGATGAGAACATGGGTGCACATCCGGGGCCTCCGGCCTCCACGGATGGGGCTGTGGAGACAGGCATCAAGTTGGGGGTGGCAGAGGGAAAAGCTCACTGTGGGAAGTCTCTGAGTGGGGCGCCCGCAGTCACGGATGCCGACTGCATCTCTGGATTTTTCTTTCATTGAAACCACTGGCATTGAGTATTTGAGTCAGAACCCTGGGAACCTCAGCACTATTCCCAATCCCACTGATAACCTAGAGCAGCTCACTCCTCCAGATCTAGAAAATGGGTCCTTCTCGTCCCCTGCAAAGCTATGGGGTGAGGTTGGGTTATTCAAAAAGCTTGGATCCAGGAAGTCAACGTTGTTTGGAAATGAACTTTGGAGTCTATAGGCTTTGAGTCTTGATGTGAACTTTGACCTTGGGCAAATTCCTTTATCCTTCCAGGCCTCAGTTTCCTCATCTATGCAGTGGGAGTAATAATGCATACCTTGGGGTGTCCTGTTAGGAGGGCACAAGGGAGGTCACATCGGGGGGCCTTTGCACAGGGCTGGAAGTGTTCAGCAAATAGAAGGTGCTGTTTAGGGGACAAAGCATATCAGAGCAAAAGCCATCCCCTCCTGCCTGGGTTGCCTCCGGGGTTCCTTGGGCAGAGACAAGGCTCCTGCGGGCCGGCCTCAGGCCTCCTGGCCCCTCTCAGCCAAGGTTTCCTGTTGTCCTCTTTTACTCTTTAAAAAAAAAAGAAAAGAAGCATCCTTCCCCTGGAGACCTTTGTCCTGAAACTAGCTAGGGAGTGCTAGAGACAGTCACTTCATGCTGAGTATGTTGAGCCACTTTCTGGGCTTAAAAAAATATATTATTGTTTACCTACTAGTTCCTCTGTGAGAAACGGGTGTCTGTTCCTTTAAACAGAGCACAGCCCGGCAGACAGAGCGGCTCCGGGTTGTTTGCAGCCAGAGGAGGGGGAGAAGGAGGGCATCCTGTTGTTGAGGAGGAAGACAGAGACAGACAGACAGACAGGGAGGAAAAGGTCAGCACAGACCTAAGCAGGGGAACCCAGCTCATTTTGTTTGTCCCACAGAAAATTTTCTTTTTGAAAAAGAAAATACTCTTTTATTCCCCCCCTTTTTTTCTTTTTTTGCCTATAATTTGCCACTCCAACCCAAGATACTGCTGGTTTACTTAAGACGAGGGAAATTTCTCTGAGTGGAGTGGCATTTCAAGGTAAAGAAGGTCCCGACAGTCTCAAATCCTCAAACTTTGTGCAGAAGGTGGCATACTGTGAGCCTTCCCTAGGTCTGGGATTTGGGATTAGGAATTAGGGAAAACACAGCTCATTTATTGAATGGCCATGCCTGCCAAGAGAGATTATGCATCTCCGTTTTACAGATGTGGAAACCGCGGCTGATTAAGGGCGTGCCCAAGGTCAGGGAGATACACAGGTGGTGAGCTGAGGTGTCTCCCTGAGTCTTCAGGCTCCTCTTTCCAGCATACCACACTGCCTTTTTTTTTTTTTTTTTTTGTAAACGCAGTAGCGTTTGGGACAGAGGGAAGATGAGAGACAGAGTGGGCTTCTGGCTGCGTGTTTTACCAGTCTAGCAACCCCTTGGTTCTTTGACTATTCCAGCATCAGAGAACAAGCCCAGCATCATAAACCCCCAAGGGTGTGTGTGATTCAATCACTACCGTTCGCAGCAAGGTTATAGAGCACGTAAAACAGGTAAGAAGCATTTTATCAATTGCCAACTCAGACCGCGTGACTCTGCCACTCACATTTAGAAGGTGGCCCACAAGACCCTGCATGATCCGATCCCTGTCTGCTCTTCTAGTTCCTCTTCTCACGCTCATCCTTGCTCTCCATGCATGGTCAGTTCCTCTAACACAGTGTTACTGTAAGTGTGAGCTCTAACCCCACACCAGCAGCACCCGCATCTCCTGGGAGCTGGATGGAAATTCAGGAGGTTAGCCCCATCCCGGAACTCCTGAATCAGAATCTGCCTTTTTTTTTTTTTTTTTGATTTTATTTATTTATTTGACAGAGAACACAAGCAGGGGGAGTGGGAGAGGGAGAAGCAGGCTTCCCCGCTGAGCAGGGAGCCCGATGCAGGGCTCGATCTCAGGACCCTGGGATCATGACCTGAGCCGAAGGCAGACGCTGAACGACTGAGCCACCCAGGCGCCCCTAGAATCTGCCTTTTAAGGATATCCCCAAGTACACAGTAAAGTGTGAGATGCATCACTATTGCACATCCAGCTTTTCCACTTCCGGACCTTTGTACATGCTGCTCCCTCTGTCTAGACAATCCTCTCTTATCTTGGCCTGGTTTGGCCCCACTCATGCTGAACTTAGATGTCACTCCGTCAGAAAGGTCTCCCTTCATCTTCCAATAAAGTTATTCTCCCTTAACCGTCCAGTTCTTTTCTTTCATGCATTTTTTGCAGTGTGTAATTACATACAAGTATATTGCCTGTCTGTCTCCATGAAGGCTGAGGCCATGTCTCACTGGCTGACCAGGAACATAGTAGGATCTGCACAAACACGTGTTGAGTGAATAAACATGGTGCTATTTCTGGTTCTGGATGAAGCTAAGTTCACAGACAGAACCTGCTGGGGGCATTTGGTCTCTCTAGGCATTTTCATTCCACTCCAGCAAATATTTACTGTGCTATTATGTGTCCAGAGCTGGGGTCACATGTGTAAGGAAACTACTTGTGACAAAATGGATCTTAGAATTTTGGCACAGCAATTCTGTTTTCTTGTTCAGGGCATAAGGTCAGGGGCTAAATGAAACTAAGCCAAGAAGGTTCATTCCTGGTGGTAACATCAAGGAACCCTCAGAAGGAGGGATAGGAAATTAATATTTCCTGGCCCCCACTTCTGGGCCAGACACCTACATAGCTTGCAAGGACCAAAGATGGATTCAAATACACTAGGATAACATGTGAATTGCTTGATTCAGACCCATGACTTTTGTCTTATATTGTTTTTAAGTAAAATTAACAAGGCACATAGTTAAAAAATAAAATAGTACAGAAGGACCTCACTACTCACCCTTAGTTCCATTCTCCAAAGATAACTATTTTTTAACTCTTTCACCTGGTAGTTCTGGTAGTTAACTTGAAATCTCTAAATATACTTATTTGTTTCTTGATTTGCCAATTTTATATATTCGCTATTGATTCCTTGCTATGATATCAAGATGTGAATTTAGCTGCTTTATATCACTCCAACCTTCTTTCTCTATTCCCCTCAAATATTTACATCACTGTTGATTAATTATACTTGTAACTCCAAGTCATATATTTACATTATATTTATCCTTTAACTATGGTTAGTATTTAACTCTCTACTTTATACAAATATTAGGGCCTCTATCTTTTCCTAGCTCTCCTCCCCACTCCCATCTCCTAACTTCTGACATGTGTACTTTTACATTGTCAAGGTTGATAACATTTACATTCTGTTGTGTGGCAAATATAATTAAATCTTCAATTCTTTATCTATAGAAAGATTCTAAAATATGAAAATGAACAGTATTTATATTATTATTATAAATAGTATTCCTAAATAATGTATAAAATTATGCTTTCTTTATTCAAAGCTTTTTGTTTTTCCTTGAGTTTCTAATTGCCTTTTTTCTTACATTATTTATCTTTATTATAACTTCTTCTTTTTTTTTTTTTTTCAAATTCTCCATCAGGCCAAGTATTCAGTTAGCAACACTACCCTACACCCCTACCCCAACTTCCACATGTTTCCTTTCTAGTCCTCCTGAAAACTCATATGAAGTGCTCTCCTGGGTTATTCTACAGTATTCTGAAGGCTATGACTTCCTCTTTCTCGATTTACTCCCTCAATTTCACTGGAGCACATTCTCAAGTAATTTCCTAAGAAAGAATTTGTAAGAGACACCTTCTCTAAATCTTTGTATCTTTTGAAAACATCTCTCACTTAATTGATAACTTTTCTGAATAGAGAAATTTAAGTTGAAAATTACTTTTCCTTGTAACTCTGAAGTCATTTGCTTCATTACATATTCCAGGATCCAGAATCGCTGATAAGAAATCTGATTCTTACTCCTTTGTAGATGACATGTTTTCTTTCTTTCCCTTTCTCTTCCTTCCTTCCTTTAGGATCTTCTCATTTCCCTTTGTGCTCTGAAATTTCACAACAATGTACCTTTTTTCACTCACTTTTTCACTCACCTTTCAATTTACAAACTCATGTCCATCAGCTTTGGAAATTTTTAAACATACTATTTACAAATTCTTCCCTTCTGCTTTCTTTATTCTCTTTCTAGAACTTCTGTAAACTGAATATTATACCTCCTGGATTAAACCTCAGTCTTTTATTTTATCTCTCTGCTTCTGTCAACTTTCTGAACTATTTCATTGTCCTTATCAAAGAAGCCACCCATTGAATTTTTTTCATATTACTTAATATTTTTCATCTTTAAGAGCTAGATCTTATTCTGTAATTGTTAGTTTAGGGCCATGCTGAGTTATCATGGTATAGTATCTTCTCAGATCTCTGAGAATATTATTTACAAAAAAAGTTGTAGTTCTTCTCTGCTCTCTAAATTATATCTTCCAAGGTATCTTTTGTAGTCTTTCTCTCCACCTCTTCTCTTTCTCTCTCTCTGTCTCTCCCCCCACCTCCCATTAAAGATGTTTCTCAAATATTAGCTGATCCTTAGTTATCCATTCACATTTTAAAATAAGACAAAAGTAATGTAAAGAGATTTTTCCTAATTTAATATATCAGTATTTCAATGAGATTTTCCATATATACACTGTTTTTATATATAGTGTTTTACATATATACACACACATATATGTACATACACACACATATATAGACTAAAAGTCTAAATTAGGCAAGATAATCTGAAGGAAGACAAACAAGAAGCATTCATGCTTTCACATATTAAAAATTTACAGTAATTAAATCAGTGTGGTATTGGTGCAGAAACTGACAAAGAGACCAAAAGGGAGAGCCCAGAAACAGACCCACAAATACATAGAAACTAACTATATGCAATGATGACATTATAGATCAATGGGGAAAAGATGGGTTGTTCAATACTTGGTGCTGGGCCAACTAGCTACTCATATGGAAAAATTAAAATGAGATTTCTGGCCCACTGTACAAACAGAAATAAATTCCAGATGGATTAAAGACTAGACTTTTATGTTCTAAGTGCTTTACATTTTTTAAAGAGACTGGAGGAGCCTATCTTTATTATATTGCCATACAAAAAGAGCCTTAAAAAAATAATCCCAAAAGAAAAAAATGAGTACATTTGACTGAAGTAAAATTTAAAAGTTCTATACAACAAATGACACCATAAACAAAGTTCAAAGACAAGTCACAGAATAGATGTCTGATTCATGTGACTGATAATGGATTGATGCCCAGAATATATCATAGCGCTTACAAATTACTAAGAAATGAAACAAGCAAGAAAAAGAAAAAGTAAAATAAAAAAGGGAAGGACAAAGTATGTGAATCATTATCACCAAAAACAAACAAGTTTATGTTTAACATGGAATAGAGTACAGCATTTACCTGGTGGGACAAGAGTCACAGGAGGAAAGGAAATAAATAAATGTATGTGACTTACATGCCATTCTAACCCAGAAACCAGCCCATGCTCTTCCTAGCACCCACCCGATCCTCAAAAAAGTTAAATCTTCACCTCTATCAGATCTTTGGTTGGAGGGAACACAAACTGACTTTGATTAAATAAAAGAAAATGGAAGGTTTGGGAAGGATCCTGGGATAGCCCACAGACTCAATAGAAGAGCACAGAGAGAGGGAGGGACCCGGCATCTCTGAGTCCTCAGTGTGGGAGCACATAGACCGTTCCTTCAGAGCAAACTTTCTCAGCCTCAGAACTATTGACATTTGGGGCTAGATGATTCCTTGTTGTGAGGGCTGCCCTGTGCATTGTAGGATGTTTAGCAGCCTCCCTAACCATTACCCACTAGATGCTAGCAGCAAATCTCCAGGGGTGAAAATCAAAAATGTCTCCAGACATTGCCGAACGTCCCCCGGGGAGCAAAATCACCCCTGGTTGAGAACCTCTGACTGTGGTCCCCTGAGCAGCTGCAGCCCCTGGGAACTTGCTAGCAATGCAAATTCTCAGGCCCTGTCCCAGACCTTCCGAATCAGATACTGTAAATGTGGGCCCAGCAATCTGTTTTAAGAAGCCTTCTGGGTGACTGGAGCGCTTACTCAAGCTTGTGAACCATGGCACAAGGTTTGGCCTTGGGATGACCCAAGTGCAACTTCCTTCCATCCACATGTGTCACCTTTTAAGAGTCAAATGCTTGGGACCATGTATCGCCTTAGCCTAGATTAACTTGCAGGCCCCTCTCAGATGTGAAGAAGCAGCTTCACATGGAAGGACGTCCAATAGAGAAGGAGGCAGTTCCCCAAAAGTTGGGGGCGGAGGCTGCTGTTTCCAGAAGATGGAGAGAAGAGATTCCAGCTGATCCCCTCCGGAGCCCTGAGTCCTTCCTATCACTGACGGTGCTGTGGAGCTCCGGGTTGGCCTCTGACGGCCCCAGACGACTACGAGGGAGCACCGCGAACTGCAGGTGGAAGGACCTGAATTCACTCCCTGGTTCTGCTCCTTGCCGGCGGCATAACCTTAGGCTCTGAGCCTGTTTCCTCATCAGCAGATCGGAAGGACTACTGTGAGCATCAAGTAAAATAAGGTCAAGGCGTAATACAAATAGGTACTGAAGTGGGAAAGAAAGGTACAGGCCGTGGCAGCGACCCAGGCGAGCAGCCCAGGGATGCGGTGCAACGTCCTTTTGTCAGCATTTTGGTAATAATCAAGTGGCCCGCTCCCTCTCTGCTCCGCCATGCATCCTCATGTTTCAGCAGCTGTATGATACCCAATGCTTACACGCCCGGTCGGAGTTGGCAGAGCGCTTTCTCAGGCATCATCTCTTTGGACTTGATCCTCACGAATATCCCTGGGAGACAATGGGCACCAGCATTCAAATTCAGCATTACAGATGCGGAAGGCGAGGGTCAGTATGACCAAAACTCGACCAAGATCACAGAGCTGATACGCTCTAGTAGAGCAGGACCAAATACAAACTTTACTGCCCCGCCCTGTGACGCCCAGGAAAGACACCCCACTGTGGCGAAGCACACAATTTCGGGGACTTTCCCAAAGCAGAAACCGACACACGGACAAAGGTTCCTAAGAACAAGTAAATGCACTCACAGTCTGCCTCCCGTACCTGGAGGAAGCGATCCCAAGGTGGCTAGCTGGAGACCCGCGGGCTCCATTATATGCCAGTGGATTTTGTTGGGCAGCTCAGTGTTCTCTGAAGTGCTCTATCAGTCACCAGTCAAACACACCGAAACACAGCTGATGCCGCCCCATGGGGTTTCTCCATCTCTGTGACTGTCACTCACACAAGACTCCAGGCCCTGGGAAGGAGCATCTAACTGTCTGAACCCAGGAAGGGCACCTGTGCCCCCCTGCAATGGGAAGCAGGATATTCCATCCTAGGGCCACCCTATATGATTCTGCACTACACACAGGTCAGCCCAAGGGGGCGATTGGGGGCTGAAATCCAACCCACCTCCGCTCCCCAAGTCCTGGGTCCTGTCCCAGGGCTTGTTAAGCGGAGCTGGGACTGTATTTCAGTCTCCAGTTGCCCTATCAGCTGAGCACTCTTGTGCAGTGTACAACCTGCGCGAGCACCCACAGCAGCCTTGCTTCTCAGAAACACTGAGATTTGGCAACACTAGGCCCCGCCCCCACATGGCAACAACTGGAGGGAACCAACTCAGAGCATGCCGGGTTCCTGCCTCTCCCTATCACCGCAAGTCCCCACCGGGCCTGCTTCCCTTGTTTATGTCACCTGCCTGACCCCTAAGGCATTTGAGTTTATGACCCCTGTCTCGAACAATAAATTTGTTTACATTGGTTGATCCAGGTAATTAGTTTCATGGTCTATTTCTGAATGGCATTTTTGTCTTTCCCACCCAACCCCCTTTCCCAGCACTCCTGGTTAATCTATTTATTTTTACTCTACCTCCTTCTAAAAATACATACAATACAACAAGATTTAAAAAAAAAAAAAAAAATCAGACTCCTGGTAATCTCTGGAATGTGGGAAAAGCAGTCTTACCACAAAGTTATATTAACAAGTTTAATGATCAGAAAATGACTGTATAACAAATATATCAAACACTAAGCATGTACACTGTATATATGCACTAAGATTCCTGGGCAGCCACAGTCTGTAAACCCGTTCGCCTCACCCACACCCTCAACCGACTCTTTATTCCTTTCTTTTTTTAGAGAGAGAGATTCAATAATAAATTTTATTTATTTTGTTTGTTTGTTCTTTGAGAATTTTTTTATTATGTTAATCACCATACATTACATCATTAGTTTTAGATGAAGTGTTCCATGATTCATTGTTTGTGCATAACACCCAGTGCTCCATGCAGAACGTGCCCTCCTCAATACCCACCACCAGGCCA
>NC_138383.1:26675501-26696633 GCF_054177405.1 Leptonychotes weddellii
CAAGCCGGCGGGCCATTGCCCCCAGGACAGGGAAACGAGCGCTCACCCGGCCGCCGCGCACCCTGTGCCTCTGCTGTCTGAAAGACACTTTGTTAGCACCCGGAGCGTTTCGTTTTTGAAGGGAAGTAGCAAGGCATCTGTGGGAACGCTCATTCCTGTATCTGGTAACCCCTCACTAAAGCTCCAAGAGTTAAAGGATTAGCTGAAAGAGATGCTCAGACCCGGAGGGTGGGCTGGAATCAAACACAGGCTGCCAGAGATCTTGAAAGGTCGCCCCCCACCTCTAGGAAGGATGCCAGGGGTTCTGCAATCAGAGGGAGATTTTACGACCTCCTTACCAATGCTTCCCAGCGTCCCCGTGGAGATGGAGCAATGCAAATCAACGTCTTCCCTGTGGCGACTGTTGGTTCGCTTTAAAACAGGTCCTTCCACCACTAATCATAATCGCTAATATTGACGGAGGGATTCCCCAGTGCGGAGCATTGGGCGGAGCACTTGGGGGTGTTATTTCATCCATCCTGGCCGCCCTGAATGCGAGAGGAGACACACGAGGCTCCGAGAGGCCCCCGGCCCAGCCCGGGGCCCGCAGGTAAGGGCAGGGCTGGGAGGAAACGCGGGCTGACCCCGCGCAGGTGTCTGGGGCACTCTGCGTGCTTTCCTCGCCTGGAGCGGAGCGCATGCGAGCCGCGGGATACCCGGTCTGTTCGCCTTCCATCACAGTTTCCCCGACGCTTTGCTTTCCCGCTCTCACTTTTCCTTTGTCCCTTCATCAGTGTTACTGAGCCCCTACTGTTTATGTCCCTGCCATACAGACTTTCAACCGGGGACTTTCTTGTGAGCCCACCCATTGTCTCTTCACAGTGGACTTGCCCACCGTTATCGTGCCTTTAACGAGCATCTCATTGGGCCACTGTCTGCCTCTCTTAGAAACTAAGCATATCTGTTCTGTGCTCTGCTGTTCACAAACTCCTGTCACACAGACTTAACTTGTATGTGATTCTTATGACAACCTAGCACGGTGGTGAGATCCAGCCCCACTCCGTGCTGAGCCTGCTTGAGGTTCTCTCCCTCTCTCTCTGACCCCCCTCCCTGCTTGCACGTGCTCTCTCTCTCAAATAAATAAACAAAATCTTTAAAAATAAAAAATAGGCGGGGCACCTGGGTGGCTCAGTCGTTAAGCGTCTGCCTTCTGCTCAGGTCATGATCCCAGCGTCCTGGGATGGAGCCCCGCATCTGGCTCCCTGCTCAGCGGGAAGCCTGTTTCTCCCTCTTCCGCTCCCCCTCCTTGTGTTCCCTCTCTTGCTGTCTCTCTCTCTCTCTGTCAAATAAATAAATAAAATCTTTACAAAATAAAAATTAAAAAATAAAGAAAAATAAAAAATAGGCAAGGTTGGTCATCTTGCTGTCTCTCTCTCTCTCTCTGTGTCAAATAAATAATAAAATCTTTAAAAAATAAAAATTAAAAAATAAAGAAAAATAAAAAATAGGCAAGGTTGGTCAAGCCCACCAGCCCAGGGGCAGGGGAGCCTGCTGGTTAAGTCCATGGACTCCTCAGTCAGACAGCCTGGGTTCTAAGTCTGGCTTCTGCCACTTACTAGGTGATGGCCTTGGGCAGGTGACTTCGCCTCTCTAATGCCTCATTTCTTCGTGGGTAATAAGGTGATAACAGTAGAACTGACTTCATAGGATTGTGGTGAAGATCAGTGATCAGTATATAGAAAGCTCTTACGACAGTGTCGCACACTTAATAAATGCCATCAAATTGTTCATTGTGTTGACATGATTATAGAGGCATCTGAAAGCCAACAGAGGTGATGGAGGGAAGGACAGAGTAGAACAACGAGCTCTAGCTGGGGATCCAGAGGAAGAAAGTTAACAGGAACTACCATCAGGACATGTGGTTCTATTCTCCATTTGGCCACTTACTGTCTGTGCCACCTGCCACAAATCAGCCACTTTACTATCTTCAGTTTGGTCATCCATCTGGTGAGAGGGTTAAACCACATTGTATAGGAGAGGCTTGACAAGATCCACTGACTCCCTCATCTTACCCAGCGCCCCCTGGAGACTCTGCTGAATAAGTATACCAGTCACCCCACCTTGATTAAGACAGACAGATGAAGAGGATCAGTTCGTTTCACGGAGGACCAGGCTGACCCACTCATCCCGGTTTGCCTGGGACTTTCCCGGTCCTAAAGCTGAAAGTCCCACCTCCCAGAAACACAGTCCCAGGAAAACTGGGTTGGCTGGTCATCCTAGTGAGGTCACACATACCCCTTTTTTTAAATTCTGTGATTTCATCCATCATTCTCCAAACTTTGCCTCTCATGCTCTCACCCTTATATGTTTTGCCACAGCTGTGTAAAATTGTGTAAAATTATTCAAATACATTTATTTCGAAAGAATAGGTTACATCATTGCTGCAGCAGTCGGGATAGGCCAGGTTCGCTGAGGCAACAAAGAGCCCCATAAAACAGAGCTGGAGCGTGCAGCGGACAGCCTCCAGCTGTGAAAGCAAACCAGCAACTGTGCCATAAAGAGAAGGAAACATTAAAACCAATGAAAATAAAGCCTACTAGAGTGGGTCCGGCTGAACCCTCTTTCTGGCCCCAAGAACCTGCTCATTCTTTGTTCAAGGGAAAGATGAGTAAAAGTTAAAAACATCCTAGGATTTTTCTCCTTTCCATGAACAGGATTGAAAATGAAGTAAGTTTCTCACTCTGTGATTTGATGGTATTTAATGTCATGTCCCTCTACCAGTTAAACTCATCCCCCATGCCACTCGCAGAGGACATCACCTCCACTGGGAAAGAGAATCAGAGTGTAAAGGTAAGAGGGCAAAGGTCAGGTCACACATCTAAATGCTCAAATCTGTGAGCGGCATGCACCCTTCCCTCCAAAGCAGTTCCGACTCCTAGTGAACACCGAATCAGGAATCAGACAGCCCACCAGCTGAGAGCGGAACCCCCCACCCCTGATACACACAAGCCTTTCTTTTATCAGTAATCCCTCCCTTGCCCCAGCGGCTGCCTAGGGAGTACTAGAATGGACCAAGAAACAGAAAGAGTGCCCAAGAGAGGTCCTTGTTCCAG
Source organism: Leptonychotes weddellii (assembly GCF_054177405.1). NCBI lineage: Eukaryota > Metazoa > Chordata > Mammalia > Carnivora > Phocidae > Leptonychotes > Leptonychotes weddellii. Next base: position 26,678,594 of record NC_138383.1, read on the forward strand.
CAAGATCAGGTGGCAAGAATTTTGCTGAGCAAAGAAAAGCAGCAGCAAAGGACCTGTGCCTTTTAGATCCCAGCAACGTGTGGGCAGCTCCCCCAAACAGACTAAGAAATGACGATAAATTCTCATCCTGTGGCTGAATTTCCAAGGGTCCATGTCACTGCTATCTCTTCCAAAGCCAACGAGTGCAGAAACTGGTTCACCACACTGGCTGCAAGGGAGCCCAGCCCCTCTGTCGACACTCACCTTAGCCACCTCCCCAATTCCCCGAGGGCCATTCACTTTCTCCATTCCAGGACCGACCTGCTCACCCAGCTGGGCCACCTCAGCCATTCAGGCCCTTTAAATGCCAACCACGGCCAATGGCTCCCAATCTCTAGCGCCAGCCCAGCCTATCCTCGCACTGCAGACCCTACCCAGACCCCCACTTGGACATCTCACCAGGACCTCAAACTCAACATGCCCAAAATTGAATATACAGTCTGCTCTGTCCCAAACCTATTTCCCCTCCCATCCACTCCTTTACTCAAACTCACAGCCTGGGGGGTCATCCATGATTCCTCTCTCCCCCTTGGCCCTGCCCCCCCACATCCAATCCTATCAATTTTATCACCGAAGTGTTTGTAGAATCGGTCCGCCTTCTCCACCGCCACCCCTCCCACCCTCCCGCAGATGGCCCACAGCTCTCCCCAAGTCTACCACAGAGGCTCCTAACCGGTCTTCCAGGGTCATCTTTGCTTGTCCCTAATCTTCTCCAATCCACATCGCAGTACAAGCAACTTTTTAAAAAATATATAAATCTTATTACCTCATTTTCCTTGAACTATATCCTATTACCTTGTAATGAATCCTCAAATCCTTAACATGGCTCTCAAGGCTCTGGATGACCCATCCTCCCTACCTCTGTAGGTTTGCCTCAACTCACTGACCCTGCCCTCCTCTCGTTCCAGCCCTACGGGGCTTCCTTCTCTTCTCCTCCCGTTTTGGGGCTTGCACGAGCTTGGAACAGGCTATCTTCCCTCTCTGCCTAGCTTCCTCCTGCTCCTTCCTCACCCATCAGCTTGGACAGCACCACTGTGGGAAGCCTACCCGGATCTCCCTCACCCCCACATAAACTCCACAGCAGCCTGGCCTTTTCCTGCACCGTGCTCAATTTCACAGTACTTCTTGTCTATTAGCCGCCCCCCATCAGGCGGCCCCTCCATGGAGACAGGGACCCACTGATAGCCCCACACCCGGTACACCGCCTAACAGTAGAGCAGCTGCTCCCTAAATATGGGAAGACTGAGTGATAACAATGAGAAGCACCCCCACACAGTCTGAGCACCCCGACCCACACTCCTCTTGGGGCACCTTTTGAAGAAAACTCAATGGCATGCTTTCTGGTCTTAGAGGACACGGTATCTGGTGACACCACTGGGAACAGTGACAAAAATGTGGCCGTAGTGGGTTCACCCAGCTCTCAGGAAGGAGCAAGTACCGAGTCATGCTGCATCATACACCGGAAGAGCCTGAGCTGGTGCCGAAGCGCGGGGTGTCCTGAGCCTCTGGTCTTGGGTTTCTCTTGCTAGAGTATTTATAGCCATCCAGAGAAGCCGGCTGGATTCATTAATTGTAAGCGTATGTCCATCCAACGCAGCCATACGCTGAATGTATTGAATACCAGGCCTTATATGGGCAGCCCTTGTTCTTTCTATGTTGTTAAGAAGTGACGTGAAGAGGATGGCCAAGGCAGAATGCCAAGTGTTTGCCTCTCCCCTGTCATCTCAAAGACCCAAGTGTGCTGTTGGTTGGGCATACCGCTTATTTTTAATAGAATGACTACTTTTTAAATGAAAAAGAGGGAGTTGTGAGGCCCAGAGACACTGGATGAACTCTCTAGGGACCAGCATACGGTTCAGAGGTGGCAGCGAAGAACGCAGATCCCGAATGCAGTGTCTCAGACAGGCAGTCGGTGTTTGCGCCGAGCACCGTTGCACAAACTCACGTAATCCTCGCCACAGCTCGAAGATGTGGGTGCTACCACTCTCCCCACTTTGCAAATGAGGAAGGGGAGCTTAAGTGACCGGCCCAGTTCGTAAGCAGCACAGGTGGAATTGGAAGCCAGGGAGCCTGGCTCCAGAGTCCAGAGGCAGTGGGGGCCCCCTGGAGACGCATTCGGTACAAAGCAAAGCAGAGCCCAGGGGCCCACTTCCAGAGGACTCAGACCCCGCCCTGCTTTGGTCTTTTCTCTCCAGAAGGCCACAGAGAAGCTGGAAGCACGGCCCAGGCCTCAAGAAGCACACCGCTTGGCAACAGCACGAGTTAGCAAGCGCGCAGTGCCACTCGAGGGCTCCACGCGCCTCGCCGAGGTGGGGGCCTCCCAAGCGGCGGGGGGACCCTCCGACCCCCCCCCCCCGGTCGTCAGGGCCACCTCCCTGCTCTGGTTGCCAAGTTCTGTGGCTGGGGGCAGGTCAGTTTCTTCTTCTGAGGCTCAACTCCCAAATCGATAAAAGGGAGATGATGATGGTGGTGGAGATGGCACAGTCACTCCTGTCTCACGAGGATGGTGTGAGGATTAAAGGAGAAAGAGCACACGAAGCATTTAGGACAGGGAACGTGTTCCATCAACACTGGCCATTATTATTTCTAGCACAGGGCTTCGGGACACCACCACCTATTCCCTCACCAACATGTATCAAGCACCTACGAACAATGTACCAGGCTCGGCGCCAGGTGCTAGGCATAGCAAGAATGAGATAGCAGCCAGGCCTTCAAAGAGAGGCTGTGTGATGCAGGGACAGCAGGGAGGAGGCAGGGAGGGTGGGAGGCCTGGGTCCTTGCAGAGGGAATAAGAGAAGGTGCCCTGCAGGAAGGTGGCAAGGACGCAGCAAACGGGGTGAGGCTGTTTCCCGCATGTGCAAAAGCACCAGTCAGGGGTCCCTTCGGGGTACCCCATCTGCAAGTCAGGGGGCTTGGGGATGGGTAGCTACCGCTCCCAGACAGACACTGGGTTCCAGGCAGGTAGCTCTGACGTTACAGTCTCCCTCCGAGTCCTGAAGTCTTCTGTTTCTCCAGATTCAGCCTGAGACAAAGGAGAATAACTAAATAAGCAGGAGTCTAAGTGAGGGTTTTGGTTTTTTCTCTTTTTGGTGCTCAATTATTTGCCTGTTAGCCAGCCCCAGGATGAGACTGAATTTATGTCTCACCAAAGAGGCACCAGAAAGGGAAGAGGAGAGAGAGAAGGGGGAGGGGGAGATTATGCAGGGTGGTTTTTGTTGTTGTTGTTTTTCTCTTCAAAGTGTCTCCTCTGTAGAATCCTGCCGCTCTGTCTCCGGGGAGCGGTTCGCCCTCCAGAAAATATGACACTTTATTTCCTGCCCTTGTTTGTTAACACACCCCATCACCATCCATCTCAGTTTCATGTAACTGCCAGCCGGCATTAACGCCCTCCTCCTCGCCCAGGCAGAAAATAGAAAAGGAAGAATTCAGCAGATTTTCCCCCGTGGCACCCTCGGCGGGACCAAGATGGCCAGAGCAGAAACCACAGCTGGATTCTTAGCCCTTCCGCCCAGGAATGCGAAGGACGGGACGGGTTAACCACCTTCTGCATTTTCCTGCAAAGAGAGTCGGCTTGTTATTTCGGTTGTCTGGGCTCCCTTCTCTGCTACGGAGAAAGATACATTAATTAATTTTTTTTTTTTTTTTAACCTTAGCAGGAGATGTTGCAAAACTGTCAGGAACTGTCAGTGGGCGCCCGCCCCAATCAGGTACGCAGCCCGCGGCGCCTGCGGCGGAGACACACTGACCCCTAGTGGCCGGCCAGGCCCTCGCTGCGCCGGCGCCGCCCCCACCCCCACCCCCACCCCCACCCCCACCCCGGGGCTGCGTCAGATCGCTCCGGCCTCGAGGCAGCTCTGTGCGGGCTGGGGTTGGCCGGTGCCCCAACACACACACACGCAGACATATACACGCAGACATACACACAGACAGACCCAGACACACAGACATCCAGACACAGACGTACACACACATGCACAGACATGCACACAGCCGCAGACACACACGTAGACACCGAGACATCCGCACATCCACACACAGACACACGGACCTACAAACCCACACGCAGACACACACACACACACACAGACATACAACCCCCGCTCGTGTCCAATTTCTCCTCTTTTTCCCATTCCGTAGAGCGGAGATTTCTTGAGAACCTTCAGGGTACTGGCCCTGGGCTACGGATAAGGCCTGCGTCTCTGGGCTTGAGGAGCCGAGGCCGAGACAGGCAGGGTCCCAGCAGGACACAGGGCTGACAGGGAGGAAGGGAGCCGGGGTCTGTGGAGACTCCCCGGTGCGGGACACTGTGCACACCTTATCCCGCCGGAGCCTCGCAGGAGCTCCAATGTGCAGCTTCGGACGCGAGGCCGTCAGATGGCTTGCCCAGGCCACAAAGCTAACACGACGTTAGTTGTTTTAACAAGCAGACATTTATACAGCATTCTCCTGCCAGGCATTCTTCCAGTGCTTTACCTGTATTCAAATTATCCATATGGAAGCCTCATCACAGCCCTGTGAGGTAAGGACTACTCCTACTACCTCCATTTCACAGATGAAGAAACTGAGGCACAGAAAGGCAAAGTAACCAGCGAGTGGGGGCTCCAGCATGAGGCGCAGGCAGTCTGGCCTCGGAGCACTCTCAGTTCCGACCCTGGGCTGCCTGCATCCAGGATGCTGCCCGGTAAGAAGGAGACCAGGAGTCGAAACCCCAGCCCCTCCCCATATGTCCTTCATGCCCTAAGGACAGAGCACTGCTGCCACACAGGAGGAGGGGTGGTCATCCTAACTGCCTCCGAAGGAGGAAGCCTCCTGGGCAAGGGGGTTGAGGCTCCTTGAAGTCACAGACCTTGATGCTCACCTCCACGGTCTCATGCCTGGCACATGGCGGGGGCGGGGATGGGGTGCTCAGTAAAAGCCCAACTGGACTGGATCTTGAAGGAAGGTTCGAGGAAGGTGGGAAGGCAGGAGGGAGGCGAGGAGGGCTTTATGAACCACAACCACCCCCATGATAAAGTATTTTCAAACGCACCCACACTCTTTGCTGGCCAGGGCACGGGGCTTAGTGGTGTCACCCTCCTGTGATTAATACCATCTCAAATGGTTTCTTAACTGACACGTAGAGACCTGGACACCCAGGCTTCCTGAAGCTCTTGTCCTCTCGTGCTGGCGCTGTCCCCCAGGACCCCACGCCGGGAAAGCCGAGGCCCCCAGCCCCCACCCCAGCAGCTCTGTCCTTCGCCCAAGCGGCTCCTTGAACTGGCCGGCTTGTTCCTGTCTTAAGACCTCTGCCCCAGCCGTTCCCTCAGCTCTTCCGGTACATGAATCCTCATGCAGTTGGCTCCTTCCTGTCATTCCGGTGTCAGCTCAAGTGTCACCTCCTCCAAAAAGCCTTCCTTGTCCATCCAACCTAAAATAGCCTTCCAGTCACTCTCTGTTGCATCACTGTTTTATTTTCTTCCCGGCAGTCATTAATCTCTGGTAACTTCTTGCTCCGTTACTATTGTTAGTCTCATCTCAGGTGTATAGTAAGGGCTATCAGTTACACAGCACAGAGCCACCCCCACGTGCCACGCAAAGTTCCAAGAGCTGTACACACAGCAGGCTCCTTAGTCTTCACAGCCATCCTTTACCCCAGGTTCTGTTATAATCCGCATCTTACAGAAGAGGAAACTGAGGCAGGAGAGGCTCAGAAACCTGTCCCGGATTCTATCTACCCTTAGTAAGCTCTGCTCCTAGCACATCAAAAACATTGGCCCTTCAGCAACGAAGTTTTGTTTTGTTTTGTTTTGTTTTTAAGATTTTATTTATTTGATAGAGAGAGACACAGTGAGAGAGGGAACACAAGCAGGGGGAGTGGGAGAGGGAGAAGCGGGCTTCCCGCGGAGCAGGGAGCCCGACGCGGGGCTCGATCCCAGGACCCTGGGACCATCACCTGAGCCGAAGGCAGACGCTTAACGACTGAGTCACCCAGGCGCCCAGCAACCAAGTTTTTAAATGGGCAAAAGACTTGGACATTTCTCCAAAGAAGACATACAAATGGCCAATAGGCACAGGAACAGATGCTCGACATTATTAGTCATTAGAGAAATGCAAATCAAAACCACAATAAGATACCACTTCACACTTTCTAAGGTGGCTATCATAAAAAAAAAAAAGAAAATAACAAGTGTTGGCAAGGACATGGAGACATCAGAACCTTCGTGCACTGCTGGAGAGAACATAAAATGGCGCAGCCCCTATGGAAAAGTTGGGTGGTTCCTCAAAAGTTCAAGATAGAATTACTGTATGACGCTGCAACTCTACTCCTAGGTATATACCCAAAAGAAGGGAAAACAGGTATTCAAACCAAACCTTGCACACGGGGGCACCTGGGTGACTCAGTTGGTTAAGCATCTGACTTGATTTCAGCTAAGGTCATGATCTCAAGGTCCTGGGAACAAGCCCCACGTTAGGCTCCCGGCTCAGCAAGGAGTCTGCTTGTATCCCTCTCCCTCTGCCCCTCCCCCTGCGCTCTCTCTCTCTCCTAAATCAATAAATAAATCTTAAAAAAAAACCTTGCCCACAAATGCTCATAGAAGCACTATTGACAATGGTTAAAATATGGAAGCAACCCCAATGTCCATCAACTGATGAAAGGGTGAACAAAATGTAGTGTATCTGTAAAACGGCTATGACTGAGCCATATCAAGGAATGATGCATGCTACAGCACGGATGAGACTTAAAAACGTACAATAAGTGAAAGAAGCCAGAGGCTATAGCCAAGGCTATATATTGTATCATTCAACATCTATGAAATGTCCAGAATAGATAAATCCAGAGAGACAGAAAACAAACTGGTGTTTGCCAGAGGCTGGAGAGAGAGACAAAAAAGATTGACTGCTTCGTGGGAACAGGGTTGCATTTGGGGGTCATAAAATGTTCTGGAACTAGACAGTGGGGATGGTTGCACGATATTGTGAATGTACTAACCACCACTAAATTGTATGCTTTAAATTGGTTAAGATGGTGAATTTTATGTTATATGAATACCATAATTTTTTTTTTAAGAATCATCTTTCTCCGTCTTGTTCATCTCCGGGTCTGCAGGACCTAAAATAGTGCAAGGCACATAGTAGGCACTCAAAACAGTTGGAGAAATGAGTAAAGTGGACCGGACTCCAGGCCTGCCAGCCCTCAGTCTCAGCTTCTTTCCACAACACTGGGAAGCTTCAGGAAGCTCCGGGAAGCTCTAATCCAATGGTTCGCAAACTCTTGAGTACATCAGAATCACCTGGAAGGCTCACTAAAACCCAGATCGCTTGCTGGGCCTCAGCTTCTAAGTTTCTGATTCAGAAAGTCTAAGTGGGGCCTGAAAATTTGCATGTTTGACAATTTCCTGCTGGCCCATGGGGGCCACACTTTAAGAACTGCTCTCTGCTACTATTAAACTGCAAAAGAAGAAAAATCTTAACACGATCTGGATAGAGGAAAGGCAGGGCCCACATTTAACTAAAAGAGAGATTTGAACCACCTGAAACCTGAGCCACACAAAAAAATGAGTAGTCCATTTTAATCCGTTGAAAAATCTTTGAAGCAGAGACTTGTTTTCTATCAGACAGATGAGTTTATAGGTTTGAGGAGAAGGTTAACTGGGCTGTATGAGATTTATGGCTACTTTCTTGGGGCCAACACTCTCCCTCTCTCTTCAGAGGTGAAGCCATCCTGGCTTTGTGGAAGTTCCTCAAACAAACCAGCTCCTTCCCCACCTCAGGACCTTAGCACTTGCTGTTGCCTCTGCCTGCAACAACATTCCCCACCTGCACCCTCACCTTGCCCTACCTCTCATCCCCACTCCATCTGTTTTGTTTTGTTTTGTTTAAGATTTTATCTATTTGTCAGAGAGAGCGAACACAAGCAGGGGGAGTAGCAGGCCGAGGGAGAAGCAGGCTCCCCACTGAGCAGGGAGACCAATGCAGGGCTCAATCCCAGGACGCTGGGATCATGACCTGAGCTGAAGGCAGATGCTCAACAGGAGTCCCCCACTCCATCTTTTTTTTATCCAGCTAATTCCTTCACAATCATTGACAGCACCCCCCTCTAAGAAACCTTCCCTGAGGGGTGCCTGGGTGGTTCAGTGGGTTAAGCATCTGCCTTTGGCTCAGGTCATGATCCCAGGGTCCTGGGATCGAGCCCCGCATCAGGCTCCCTGCTCGGTGGAGAGCCTGCTTCTCCCTCTCCCTCTGCCTGCTGCTCTGCCTACTTGTGATCTCTCTCTCTCTGTAAAAATAAATAAATAAAATCTCTAAAAAAAAAAAAAAAGAAAGAAAGAAAAGAAACTTTCCCTGATAAGCCACACTAGCTCAGGAATTTAAGGTTGGTTTAACATTAGGGAAATCACATTAATGTTATTACAAGTCATATTGTCATTTCAATTAATGCAAAAGAGAATTCAAATATTAAATACCCATTTATAATTTTTTTTTTCAAACCAGGAACAGAAGGGAGCTTCCCTAACCTGATAATAGCTTTCTACCAAAAGGGCACAGCAATCATATGTATTCCCTTTAAAGACAGGAATGAGGAAAAACGGCACACTATAATGACATCTGTTCACCACTGTTCTAGAAGTCCTAGTTATAGCAATAAGACAGGAAAAACTAACAAAAGGTATAAGGATTGTACAAGAAGAAACAGTATTGTCATGGACAATGATTTTTTTAGAGAGAGAATGCAATGAAATCTATAATATGTGAGGGACATTTACTTCTTGTTTCTTTTTTTTTTTAAGATTTTATTTGTTTATTTAAGACAGAGAATGAGAGAGAGCACATGAGAGGGGAGAGGGTCAGAGGGAGAAGCAGACTCCCTGATGAGCAGGGAGCCCGATGCGGGACTCGATCCCAGGACTCCAGGATCATGACCTGAGCTGAAGGCAGTCGCTCAACCAACTGAGCCACCCAGGCGCCCTTCTTGTTTCTTCATGGTGGTAACTGTATTAGAATAACACTGCTGGCCTCTCTTTGCTCTCCCATTCACACTCCAAAGAGTCATTTGTTGAGTTTGGAGAAGGAGCTAGACCTGCATAGCTCAGTACCTTCCTCTCCACTGTCTTGGGGAACAAGCCCGCCCCAGAGAAGGACTCATTCTCTGCTCCTCTATTCCAGAATTTTTATAAGGGCAGGGCCCACAAGAGAGGCTTGCAGTTTTCTAGCCCTGTCTGTGACTGGGTACATTTAACTATGGAATGGAGTATTTTTTTTTTTAAATGTGTTTATTCAAGGCTTTTTTTTTTTTTTAAAGGATTTATTTATTTATTTGAGAGGGAGAGAATGAGAGAGAGCACATGAGAGGGGGGAGGGTCAGAGGGAGAAGCAGACTCCCTGCCGAGCAGGGAGCCCGATGCGGGCCTCGATCCAGGGACTCCAGGATCATGACCTGAGCCGAAGGCAGTCGCTTAACCAACTGAGCCACCCAGGCGCCCTGAAATGGAGTATTAAAGAGCCTATTGTAGCTATAGCTCTAATCCATATTTTCCAAAGAACCTTAATGGTAATAAAGGTGATCAGTCCTATTCTAACGGACTCCTACATCTACTTCTCAGTTTGTTCTCAACTTCAAAGAGAAGCAAAGGTCATATATAGTAATTCTCTCAGAAGAAGAATTGGTTAGAGGTATCAGAGAGTGGCTGGATAGAATCAATGTATAAAAATCAATTTTATTCCTATACGCACCAGAATAACCAACCAGAAAATGTAATTATAAGAAAATTCTGGTTATAATTTTAAAAGTCCTGCGCAGTACCTAGAGACAATGCTGACAAAAGATATGCACAGTCTTTGCAAAGAAAATAATAAAATTTGAATAATGGACATTTAAAATCGCCTAAATAAATGGAGAGATAGACCATGTTTACAGATAAGAAGATTTAGTAATGTAAACAGAGCAACTGTAAGTGGACAGGCGGCCCTTCTCTACTCTGGGCCCCCCAAACGTTCTCTACCTTTTCCCTAAATAAAAAGTTAAAAATAAATAAATAAAGGGAGAGGAAAAACAAAGAGAGACTTTATCTTGGTTAATGAAGTAATGCCCAATAATCGTTTAATCTTTTTAAGCAGTAATGCTACTTTTATGAAGTGTTTACTCAATAAAAGAATTATCACAATAACATTTTGAGAGAAGTACTATTATTATTCCCATTTTACAGATAAGGGAGCTAAGGCCCAGAGAGGTCAATCCACTTGCCCAAGGGCACACAGCTAGTCAGTGGTGGAGCCAGGAACGGAATGCAGGCGCTCGGGCTCCAAGCCCATATTCTGAACCACTGATGTCTGCCGCTGTCAAGATCGTCCCGTCATGCCGTTGCTCTCACTCACCTGCCATCTGAAATGCTGTTGTGAGCAGGGGGAAGGTGAGGTTGCAGCAAGCTCACGGTCAACTACAGCACTCTAGCCCCTGTACCTGTGGGCTCCAGGGAGTGTGTTCTGGGTAAGCACATCCATGTGTCAAGGGGAGGAGGTTGAAAGCCAGGCTTTATATGACAGATGAAGAATCTGCTCTGTTCATAAGGGGAGCTTTTGCCCCTGAGAAATGAACCATGTCCGGGGTTCCTAGAAGCTCAAGGAGATCCCGCCTCTGCTCCAACATAAAACTTTGGTTCCCTGTGGGTCTGTAGTCTCAGCCCCTTGCATTCTGTGCCACGCACACATACTCAGCTCCTACTTCCTAGCACCCTGAGAAGCAGGGGGCATGGGGCCCTGAGCAGAAGTGTTCTGTTTGCCTCTGTACCGCATACCCTGGGCAAGTCAACGTCAGAGTCCACGTGTTCAATGTCAGAGTCCATGTGTTCAATGTCAGCGTCCATGTGTTCAGTGTCAGAGTCCACGTGTTCAAGGTCAGAGTCCATGTGTTCAATGTCAGCGTCCATGTGTTCAGTGTCAGGGTCCATGTGTTCAATGTCAGGGTCCATGTGTTCAATGTCAGAGTCCATGAAATGGGTCTGACACTCAACAGATGCCCCCCTACCAGGTGAGGGGTGCAATGGTGTCCCAATAAAGACACATCCTGAACCGTCAAGGAGCTCAGTTGAGAAAACCACTTAATCCAAGGCAGAAGGATTTCAGGTTTAGGGCAAAGGTACAGAGTGTTTGGGAGGCCCAGGGCAATAAGGGGTTTCCTAGCTTCAAATCCCAGCTGCCCCACCTGCCAGTGGTGTGAACTTGAACACACTGCCCGTGGGAGTCAGAATAATGCCCACCCACCTCCCCACTCCCGCAAGATCTCCACATCCTAATCCCTGGACCCTATAAATATGTAAGGTAATTACATGACAATGGGGATGTAAGGTCACAGATGTAATTAAAGTTGCTAATCAACTGTCTTAAAGATAGTGAGCTTGTCCTGGTTTCTCTGAAAGGGCCCAATGTCATCACGAGGGTCCTTAATAGTGGAAGAGAGAAGGAGGAGAGACAGAATGACATAGTGTGAGAAAGACGCAACTTGTCACTGACGGCTTTGACGATGGAGGAGGGAGATGAGACATGCAGGCAGCCTCGAGAAGCTGGGAAAGGTGAGGAAACAGATTCACACTTAGAGCCTCCAGAGAGCAACACAGCCCTGCAGAGTGAGACTTCTGACCTCGGAATGTAAGGTGATAAATTCACGTTGTTTTAAGCCACGAAGTTTCTGGTAATTGGTTACAACCAAGACCAAAACAAATACACTCTCAAAATTCTGTAAACCTGTTTCCTCACCTATAAAGTGGGAATAATAACCACATCTACTGCATAGAGTAGGTGTGATGATTCAACGAAAATCCTCGTGTGCAAAAATCCTAGTGCAGGGTTTCGCCCCCTGAGACGCTCTATGACAGCTCCCTAGACAAGCCCGCCCAGGCTCCCTTGGGACAGGGGACAGGCGTGCCCCCCACCCCCGTAGCCCAGGGTACATGGGCATCTCCCCTTACCTCTTTTTGAGGATGCCCGATTCTCCCTAGGACCATTCAGCCCACTTTCCCTTGTCCTCCCAATTTCTACTGTTGTTGGTCTTTGATAGTGCAATCTCTGATTCTGGGAGGTGTGGGCACATGACGGAGAGAGAAGCTACAACCCACTTTCCATCAAAAAAAAAATGTATCCTTGGCCAGGAGACCAGGGTGTGCCCCTGGTATTCAGTGATGCTCTATTTCCAGAGCAGGCCGCGGGCAAGTCATCTCTTTACCGAAAAAGATGGCCCTAGTGAAAAACTGCTGGGTGTTTGTATTTTCGCCCATCTATTTATTCAAAGAACCCTAAGCTTTCTGATGCTGGGTTGATTCACAAAGATAAACGGGAAGGGAAATCCCAGTTTTTCTTCTTGGAGGGAAAAGAAAGAAGACACGGCAGAAAGCAGATTTACCACCACCGTTTATTAGAGCAGACAAGGCGGGGGGGGGGGGGAAGAGATGACCAGACACCTGCACAGGCCCCAGTGCAGGCCTTGCAAGACTTGACCGAGTCCTGAGGGCCCACAGCCTGCCCAGCGGCTGAGCCCGAGGGACCCTGCCTCCTCCCCAGCTGAGCTTCCCGCCTGCCCCCTCATCAAACCTGTAGGAAGGTCAAGTGGGGAGGGCGGTTATACTTTAAGCTATTGGCTTTAATGAGTGACGCAGGTTAGTAAAATGAAGCAGCATATATGTATTTGCCATCAGTCCCCAAGGCAGACTTGGCCACACCTGGAGCTCACGGGGTCTGAACACATCCATTTCCACGGCTGAAAAACACATGCAAGAGGGAGCCTTATCCCGTTTTGACAGTAGCCAGGTCGATGCTTATCAGATGGCTTGCTGGAAAAGAACAAGAAAAGAACGATCATGGGATGGTCAAGTTGACAGAAAGGGGAGGGGAGGAGGGGAAGGAGGAAGAGGGGGAGGGGAGACAGCCGAAAGCAGTCAGCTCCTAGCACTTCCCCGGATGCACCAGGCAGCACTGTGTTCCAACCACTGACTTTTTTAATGCTCCGAACGACCCTGTGAGGGAGGAGCCCTTACTGTCCTCATTTTGCCGTTGAGGACACAGAAAGAAATCGGTCATTTTTTCCCGTGATCGGTTTTCACCATCTGAATGCTCTCCGAGTCCACATTCCAAGTTGGTGTGCACTCCTCCTCCCCGTTTCCATGTAAGCGGGAGCTGCCTGCCGTGAGACCTCTGTGGGATCCGTGTTTTGCAGGAGCCAGCAGTCCCCACCCCGGGCTCACCAGCAGGGCCGATCCCACCCAGAGGCAGAGGCCTCGGTTGGTCAGCCCCTGGAGGGTGCCGCCATGTGTGGGGCTCGCTCGACCCAGAAACCATCCCTCTCGCCCGGCCACACAATGGCACTAGGTGTCTCCCTTTATGGAGAGATGTCAGTCCAACCCCCACCCTTCAAAAGTGGAACTTCTGTTCCCCCCTCCCCCGCCCCAAACACACAGGACCGGGCAGTGCCGTCCACAGGAAGGGTGCGGGATTTGGCGTTGGCGGAAGTCTGACATCCCGACCAGTGCCTGGCATGAGTTAGTAGCTTAACACTGAGCTCCTCCATCACATGGGGTTAAACATATGCTCTCAAATGGCACCGGGTGTTAAGAGGATCAAACAGGACAATTTGTGTGAGAGGGAGCACTCTGGAAATTCTAAAGAGCACCACCCTAGAGGGTGGCTCGAAATGCTCTCCCCTGCATGGCTCTTGCCGTTCCTCTGTTGACTCACAGTAGCACAAAATCAACAACACAGATGTAAGATTCTTCTTAACCACAGATGATAAACGACCCAATTATATCCCGTCCTGCTTCGTCCATAAAAATGACAGAGGAGGACCGACATCCACTAGGCTTACCCTCTGAAGGGATTTGCTACTTCATCTAATGGGATCTGGAAAGGAGGAGCCAGCGAGGGAAGAAGCGAGGCGCCTGGTGTGGGAGCAGGCAGGGTGCGCAGGCGCACTGGGAACACTGACAGTCCAGCTCAGGTGGCCCGAAAGAGCAAAGCCAGAGCAAGAGGGGGGCGGAATGGGTGGGCCGGGCAGACCCCGGGTCGGAAGGCTAGGGGAAGGTAGGAAAGAAGTTGCTGGTCCCGGTGACAGTGGTGATGGTTATGATGGATGTCACCAGTCAAGGCCACTGTTGCCAACTCCACCTGTAAAAACCCGAGTCTCCACAAGCCACACGTCTCCAGCTTCGTATTCCAGAGTGACCTTTTCTGGACAGCAAACAGGGTCACATCCCCCCCCTCTCTGGGATCTCTTGGTGTAGGGGTCAGGCTCCCTCTGTGTCTCCAGCAACCCCCTCGACCTGGCTGCCACCTCTCTCCCCTGCATGGCTCTTGCCGTTCCCTAGCCCTCAGCCGGCTGGTTAGCTGGCTCCCCTAAGCCATGGCCTTGAAAACCTCTGCGCCCACGCACGTGCTGTCCACCGCCATCTCCCTAAACCAGAAGGCCCGGGTGGACGAAGGCACATACCGGATGCTGGCCCGGAGCCCCTCACACGGGATGGACCACGTTCCTGTCACAGTGGGGCTTGCAGTGAGGGTTCAGCCAGTGCTCCAGGAACTGCTCCTCGGCACGGTGCTCCAGGCGAAGCAGATGGTGCATGTATTCCTGTCCAAACAAACCCGCCCAGCAGAGAGGTTTTATCCACCATGACAGCTGAGCCGCCTTCGAGCATGACACGGCCGTGCTTCTGAGACAGGGCGCGGCCAGGTGGAGGGAGGCTGGGAGGCAGGACCAGACGGGAGCCCGCCATGCCCACGCCTCTCTGCAGGGAAACGCAGTCAGACAGACCCGAGCAATGGGCAGAATAAAGAAGTCTGACAACCTTAAGTGCTGAGAGAGTGTGCATCTATGGGAACTCACACACACAGCTCATGGCGTGGAACGTGGAACCACCACTTTGAAAAACAGTCGGTTGCCGGCAATCGTCGATTATACCCTGAGCGGTGGCCCTCAAATGTGATCAGGCCTCAGAATCACCTGGAGGGTTTGTCAAAACCCAGATGGCTGGGCCCCACCCCCAGAGTTTCTGATTCAGTGGGTCTGGGGTGGGGATCCGGAATTTACATTTTGGGCAAGCTCCCAGCCCGGGCTGATGCGGCTGGTCACTTCGAGAAGCAGAGAAACGTTTATCAGGAGCTGTGCAGGAACGTTCACAGCAGCCAAGCACTTGCGGTAACAAAACACTAGCACCATGCCAAATATCCACGCACAGGAGGATGGATACGTAAATTGTGGTAGGAACGCACACGGAATAGTACACCGCAGTGAACACGAATGAATTCCAGCTACCGATGTCGTCTCAAAACATGAGTCGCTAAATAAAATATTATTTACGGCTGCATGCATTTGTGATTAAAATCATCGCTTTTAAAAGGCAAGGGATAACTGTAAGAAAGCTGAAGTTGCTCTATTATTATCAAACAAAAGAGACTTTAAAACCAACAAAATGTTACTAGGGAGAGGGGGGCCAAATACAGCCTAGCAGTTCCTCGAAATGTTAAACATAGAGTGCCATGTCACCTGGCGGTTGTGCTCCTAGGGACACGCTCAAGAGAAACGCAAACGTGAGCCCACACAGACCGTGTGCACCGATGTTCGGGACAGCATCAGAAAGCGTGGTCAAAAAGTGGAAAGAACCCAAATATCCATCAGCTGATGAATGGATAGATACAATGTGGCAGATGCGTACGATGGAATATTATTTGGCCATAAAAAGGAATAAAGCACTGACGCATGCTCCAAGGTGGATGAACCTTGGAAACATTCTGCTTCGTGGAAGAAGCCAGTCACAAAGAACCGCGAGCTGTAGGATTCCCTTTCCACGTAGGAGCCTGCCCTACAGAGTGACGTGTTCACCGTGGAAAGCAGTTCACTCTGTGGTGCCGCCCGCCTCGGAAACCATCTATTCGGGAATGCAAGCCAGGACCCAGACTGTCATGGTCTCCGTCACCCCCAAACTCAACATGACAGTGAGCAGGAGGACTGCGAGTCAACCCCTGAGTGTCCCAGATGCACCCCCCTCCATCGCTGCCACGTCTGTAGGTCATGGCACCTACAGACCTAGATACAGACCTAGACCTACCACCCAAGATATGACAGTCTCCTCACCCCTCCATCCCTCCCTTAGCGCCCCCATCCCTCCACCCCACGCCACACCTGGAAGGAAGAGCAGGTGACAACCCACTCTGCCCTCGGGGTTGGTCTGCTGGGTACATCACTGTGCCCAGCAGGTATTTTCTCCCCAGAAGAGAGGAGGTGGAGGTGGGAATGATTTTTAACTTGAAGGTATGCTGTTGACACTGTCCTGAATGAAGCCTGGGTGCTGTCATTATGGGATGTGAACCATTGCAAAGTATAAAACAGACCCATATAAACACATGCGGGTAACCCAAAACAGCAGGCCAATAATCAGAGATGTGGCATCTCACTTTGGGAGAGAGCAATCATATTCAATAATATCTGTACAAGATTAAGCGATTTTGGTATGTGTAAGTATCATAAAAATCCTAAATCCTGAATTCCCTCCTCTGGTGTTGATAAAGCTTTAAGAGAGGAATCCAGTTTAGAACTTTAAGTTTTTAAGGTTCTACGAAACCCTCTAGGAAGTCTGCATCCTGTATTAAACATAGTTTGGGGGGAAAAAAAATTTTTTTTTTTTAATGACGGTGCAAAGGAATGAATTCTAAAGTGTCCAATTTTTCTGAATTTTTCTTCCTTTCCCGAAAGCAGGACCCATGCAGTTTGAATCTGTTTTGTTTACCGTTGTTGTTTTCATCTGACTTGTCAAAAGTACTCCTTGTCCTCGGCAGGGAGACCCTGGGGCAGCCAGGGAAGGAGCGGATGGTGAGAGGCCCCTGCGGGACCCCACTGTGGAACGATGACTGCCCAGCGGCTCACAGGACCCGTTTGTGAGTTTGGGGCTGAATCCTGCCCTGTCCTGGCCCATCTGCGAGTCTTTGGGCAGAAGAAGAAGAACTGGGCGTGGAGCGGGGAGGTGGGCAGAGAGACAGGAAAGCAGTGTGGGGTCTTGTAAATAAAGAACAAAGACTTTCCAGCACACAGCCTTCCTTATTCTACTGTTCCGGGCAAGCAGCTCACTGAAGGAAGCCCACGTGGCCGGCTTCTTGCCTGCCTGTGTGCCAGACCGCACACGGTAGAGAGGCTTAGAGGTCTGGGTGTGAGCCTAGGTCGGGCATCGGGGTCTGTTCAAACCCAGACCCTGCCAATATCGCTTCACCTCGCCAGTTTCCCTGTGCCCGTCTGCAAGACATGGATGGCCCTGACTCTCATTCCACTGGGTTATCAGGATTAAATGAAATGATACAAGTCTATGCCACACCTGTAGGCTCCAGCTACCCGTCTAAATCCATTCCTCTCCTCCTTCGCATGGCCCTGTGCAATGAGAAGCTGGCTTAGAAGTGCAGCCCAGACTCCCTTGACCTGGGGCTTCCAGATGGGTCTGATGTAGAGGCACCAGCAGGGGATTAGAGATAGGGGAGAGGAAGGCCTCCGGAGGAGTCCCAAAGGATCGGCTGGCTGCATCCTCTCCTGAAGACCACAGCTCCTAGGGGGCTGTCCTCTCCTACTCTGGGAGCCTGCCTTTCCCCTTCATGCCCAGGAGCTGATAGCCCCAGATCCTTTATCATCTCTTGCTAGTTGGCCTGATTCCTGCCTCGCCTTTGCAAGAAGTCCCTTCCTTAAACTCGGCTCAATTCCTTGGGGTTACTATTAGATAAGAAAGATCTGAGCGTATCTTGAGGTTGTGGGTGGAGCCTCTCTCCCAGGAACTGGTCCACAGGAAACTGTCATAAATGCTTGTGGAACGAAAGACGAAAGCAGCCGTCCTCAAAGCGGGGTCTATGCTCCCCTCAGGGCTCCACGAGGTCAAAACTCTTTTCAGAATCATCCTAAGACATTATTTGCCTTTTCATTATGTGCATTGGTGGATAAAACTGGTGCCTTAACCAGAGTCAAGGCACTGACAACCACTATCACTGTCCTTGTATTTTTTTTTTTTTT
>NC_138383.1:26697133-26729432 GCF_054177405.1 Leptonychotes weddellii
AGATCGTCCCCATCGACTCGTCACCACCACCACCACATATGTGTGCTCTTTGCCATATGACTTTGCAGTCCTGCCCTTTGACCTCGGGCTCAACCAAGGGACTTGCTTTAGACAATGGGGTGGGATCCGACACAGCACAAACAAGGGTACATGCATTTCTGTCATTGCTCCAAAAAGAGCTTCCCCCAGACCCCACCCCACCCCGCTTCAAGCTGAATCTCAGAATTAACTCAGATGGAAAGGAATCTGAGCAAGGAGTTCAGCCTACCTAGCAGTGGACCCACTCAACCCAGCCCCACTCAGCTCACCTGGCCTCCAGCCACCACAGCATGAAGCGCAGCCACCCATAACCTGCAGATCCTTAAGATTACATGTTGTTATTTTAAGCCACAGAGTCTAGGCGTGGTTTGTTACACAGCCTCACTCTGACAACAGCTAACCAATACAGGGGGTTCTTATGAGATGGGTAGTGTGTCCAAACCTGGGTGCTCTTGGGTCTAAGTGATTTATAGGGTCCTGACAGAAGCTTCACTCAAGAGTGAATGAATATCTACTGTGTAGGCCATGTGGAATCATGGCCAAGATTGTGGAGCGCAGAGTCATCAATGAATCCTGGCTCCGAAACTTAGTACCTGGGTTATAGTGAAGCTGTAATTGGGCAGACTTCTTGACTCTACAAATTACTGTGTATTCGTTTATAAGAAAAGAATAATAATTATAATATGACTTGCCTCTCAAGGTGTTTTGAGAACTTAAAAAAAGAAAAAGAATAATAAATAGAAAATTTAATTTTAAAAATAAACTAATAAAAAAAGAGAAAGTTGGGCGCCTGGGTGGCTCAGTCAGTTAAGCGTCTGCCTTCGGCTCAGGTCATGATCCCAAGGTCCTGGGATCGAGCCCCGCATCGGGCTCCCTGCTCGGCGGGAGGCCTGCTTCTCCCTCTCCCACTCCCCCGGCTGGTGTTCCCTCTCTCGCTGTGTCTCTCTCTGTCAAATAAATAAATAAAATCTTAAAAAAAAAAAAAAAAAGAGAGAAAGTATATGTAAAGTACTTGACAGATACAGGAAGGATCTAATCGTTGGAAACCCCTGTTACTATTGTTATTAGTAGCATGATTATTACTATTCCTCCTTCTCTTTGTGAAATCACCTTTGTTTATATTAGCACACCCATCCCATTCTAAGACACGTGATAGAAGGTCTATAAAACTGTTTTCAATGACCAAATGATACAGAGATTAATCAAACACATATTAAGATACATAATTCTATATATTGTTGAAATAAAAATCCATCTTTATTAGAAAAGAAAATATGGCCCCTTTTCAGTAGGAATTGATATCCCAGCTCTGTCTCCACACCCCATGCCCTTGGCTTCCCTTTTCATATCCTTGGTACTTCTACACAAATGCGCATCTTCCTGTTTGGAGTAGTAATACAATGGTAAGATGGTTTGGCCTTGGACAGGAGCCTTGCTGGCCAGTTGCATGCTGCCACAAGCGGGCTATAATTTCTGCTCTGGGTCCAGGACATTGGCCCCGACTTACGTCTGCCCAACAAGTAAGGACAGACAAGGTCAGCGTCAGATTCCCGATGGCCAGTGCCAGGCTGCCCTCCAACCTAAACAGGAACGACAGGGGCACTGGCAAAGTGTAAGAACGTACGGCGGTACAAATAAACACACTAGGGGAGGGGAGCATGGACCGAATAATTTGTGAAACCACTTCTAAGACTGCTGTCATATTACACTTCATTCAAGAAAGGGCTTCAGCTGGGAGAGAAAAGCTCAATTCTTCTGGGGAAAAGATACTGAAGCTTGTGTTTTTCTCTGTGGGATCTCAGTTGGGACCATCAGCTTCAGAGAGATGAAGAGACACTCTGACGGTGGTTCTCTAAACTTAAG
This sequence comes from Leptonychotes weddellii, assembly GCF_054177405.1. Taxonomy (NCBI): domain Eukaryota; kingdom Metazoa; phylum Chordata; class Mammalia; order Carnivora; family Phocidae; genus Leptonychotes; species Leptonychotes weddellii. Next base: position 26,699,036 of record NC_138383.1, read on the forward strand.
CTACGTTAGAATCACCCGGAGGTTCATGAGACATCTGTGAAAGCAACTCACATGGAAGATGAAGACAAAGGAAACCAAAGGGAAAAGCAACGTGCAGCAATCAGAAACCATGCGAGGAGAGAAGGAGGGAAAAACTATCCAACACTATCCTCTGAGAGGCAAGAGAACGTTTCTGCTCCCATGAAACGTGAACAGGATGCTGTAAAAAAAAAAAAAAAAAAAAAGGAATATTCCAAAATCAAATCAACAAAAGTTCTTAGAAATTAAAAAATCAATAAAAAGGTCCAAAGACAGAGCTATGGAAATATTTTAGAAAAATAGAGCAAAATTGAGAGAGAGAGAATGAGAGAGAGAAAGGGGGATGGGAGAGGGCTTTAAAAAAAAAAAAGCAAGAAAGAAAAAATATATATTTTTTTTTCAAAATAGACTTTTTTTTTTAAAGATTTTATTTATTTATTCATAAGAGACAGACAGAGAGAGAGAGGCAGGCTCCCCACTGAGCAGGGAGCCCGATGCGGGACTCGATCCCAGGACCCCGGGATCATGACCTGAGCCGAAGGCAGACGCTTAACCATCTGAGCCACCCAGGCACCCAAAAATATATATATATTTTTTAAGATTTTATTTATTTATTCATGAGAGACAGAGAGAGAGAGAGAAAGAGAAGCAGAGGGAGAAGCAGGCTCCCAAGGAGCAGGGAGCCCGATGCGGGACTCGATCCCAGGACTCTGGGATCATGACCTGAGCCGAAGGCAAACGCTTAACTGTCTGAGCCACCCAGGTGCCCGAAAAAATATTTTTAAAGAGAGGACATTTCTCCAGGTGAGTTGAAAACTTATGTCCATACAAAAACCTGCACACAGATGTCTATAGTTGCTTTATTCATAATGGCCAAATCTTGGAAACAAACAAGATGTCCTTCGATACGTAAATGGATCGTCGATAAACTGTGATAAATAATATTCCAGACAATGGAATAGTATTCAGCACTAAAAAGAAATGGGCTATTGGGGCGCCTGGGTGGCTCAGTCGGTTAAACATCCAATTCTTGGTTTAGGGCCAGGTAATGATCTCGGGGTCCTGAGGCGGAGCCCCATGTTGGGCTCTGCGATCAGCAGGGAGTCTGTTTGAGATTCTTTCCCCTCCTTCTCCCTCTGCCTCTCCTCCCCCACTCATGGGTGCACATGCTCTCTCTTTCTCTCTCAAATACATAAATAAAAAATCTTAAAAAAAAAAAAGTGTCTTCTTCAGACGTGGTAATCTCTATTAATCTGCCCTCACACAGATAAATTTCCCAGATGATTTTCACTTAGGAAAGAAAGACTATAACTGTTTAAAAAAGAAACTTCCTTAAGCCTTAAACTGTTCATATTCTTTACCTAAATGTGAGAATCTGAGGAGATAAACCTAAACAGAGGAATTATATATCATAGCAAAATATTAGAAACAAAGAGCCAAAAACAGAGGTAAGGTTGCAACTGTGAACTGTCCTCATAGAATGGAATATTATGCAACTATTAAATACAAATTCATAAAAACGTTAAAAGTTATTGTGTAAATGAAAAAATAGCCAGACAGACAATATATCTACCATATAATCAAAATTATGTATAGAAAAAAGTAAACCACAGTTTCCATAGAAATTAATGAAAAAATGTGCCAAGATTTGCAAACACAGGTTGTCTTTGGGGTGAGAGATGGATGATTCTTCTTCCTTTTTTCTTTTCTACATTTTCCAAATGTTCTATAATGGGAATTTTTTTTTTAATCCCTCAATTTTTAAAAGCATATTCTTTGTTATGTTTTCAAATCGAAACTAAATTAAGGGCTCTGCCTCAGCTAGGAGCCACAGATGTGTACGGCCAGGATCAATCTTCTCCAAGCCTCACGATGCCTTACACTGGTCCCACGTTCACCACAGCCAGCCCCCAGTCTTCACAATCCAGATGGTTAAATATTTTTGCTGACTACTCAAAATGTTTCCCGGGAACCCTCAACATCAGCATCGCTGGACCGTGTGTCAGAAATGCAGACCCTTAGGCCTCTTCCCCAAGAAAGGGAAATAGAATCTGCCTTTTAACAAGATCCCCAGGGGCAAGGTTCTTTGAAATAAGAGACACTCTGATGGTTTGATTTGGATTGAAGCTAATTTGGGATGACCAACTTAAAACAAAAGGATCTCAGTCCCAACATTGGCTTTGGGGCATCAAGCATGTTTCTCTACCGATCTATGCCTTAGTTTTCCTCATCTGGAAAATGGGGATGATAAACTCAGCCTGGTGTCTAGCAAGGGCAGAGATGGAAGCTGGGATGCAGTAAGCCATTATTAATAGGTCTAAATAAATGCTTTTTATCGGGCTTGTTACAACAGGCCCGGCACTCTGCGAGAGCTGGGACTCCTGGCACAGTGCGTGGACCACAGTAAGCCAGCGTGTGTTTAATAAACTGGCAAGCACTCAGGTGACATCTATCAATTTTTGACCTGGATTGTCCCATTCTTTTAGTATGTAACACTCAAAACTGCCAGTTTTCTCCCTTCCATCATTCAAAACGTGCCAGCTCCCATCTCGGCCAGACAGTGAGGGAGGTGGGGGAAGTTGAAGGTCACAGATAAGCCTACTGTAAATCACTCATACTAGAACCTCCTATGGCTACACACGGGCGCGGCTCAACCTCGCATCCTCTCTACCGCCCCCACCTTACTGTTACTCCGCCCACCGTTCTCCCTAAGCCACGCCCACGGCCCAGCCCCTTCCTCTGGCCCCACCCTTACCCAAGGCCCGTCCCCCCAGGCCCGTCGGCCTCCGCGTCCCTCCTCACACCTCCGCCCCGCCCCGGGGCTCGCGCCGGAGGCCCCGCCCCCGCCCCCGCCCGCGGCCGCGCCGCCCGTCTCGGCGTGCGTACGGCTCGCGGGCCCTTCGGCGGCGTCGGCGCCTGGGCGGGCTGCGGAGGCGGGCTCGTGCGGGCGGCGGCGCGAGGGCCGCCCCAGCCCTGGGTCCCGGGGCCGCGCCCCCGCCCACGCGAGGTAGGGCCCGAGGGGTGGGCGGGGGCCGGTCGCGAGGCCTCGGGAGAGGGGTGAGCGGGTGGGGGCCTGCGGGAGGCCGCGCTCGGCCCGAGTGGCTGCGCCCGGGAGCGGAGTGCGGGCCCCGAGCTAACGGTCACGGATGCTGCCGGCGCCGCGCGGCCCACGTGCGCCACGGCGCCCAGAGCTCCGGGCGCCCAGCACCGCGGCCGCCTCCCCGCCGAGGGCAGCCTGTCCATTTCTCCGGTGCCCGACGCGGGGAGGCTGCCGGGTCGGGCCGCCGGGAAGACGCGGCGCGTGCGCCTCCTTGGAGACAGCGGGGCCCCCTGGGCGGACGGCGCCCTCGGGGTCCCCTGAAAGGCGGGGGGCGGGCGGGGACCGCGAGCCCCGGGTGGACGCCGCCTGTTTGTCTCTCAGTTAGAAATCGGCCTTGGACAAGATGGAAGGGGAGAAGCGGCCGGCGCCCTACGAGGGCCTGTTTGCCGACGGGCACCTGGTCCTCTGGACGCTGTGCTCGGTGCTGCTGCCCGTGTTCATCACCTTCTGGTGCAGCCTCCAGCGGTCGCGCCGCCAGCTGCACCGCAGGGACATCTTCCGCAAGAGCAAGCACGGTTGGCGCGACACGGACCTGTTCAGCCAGCCCACCTACTGCTGCGTGTGCGCGCAGCACATTCTGCTGGGCGCCTTCTGCGACTGCTGCGGGCTGCGCGTGGACGAGGGCTGCCTCAAGAAGGCCGACAAGCGCTTCCCGTGCAAGGAGATCATGCTCAAGAGTGACGGCAGGGCCCTGGACGCCATGCCCCACCACTGGATCCGGGGCAACGTGCCCCTGTGCAGCTCCTGTGTGGTCTGCAAGCAGCAGTGCGGCAGCCAGCCCAAGCTCTGCGATTACAGGTAAGGACTTCGTGCCCCAGAATGCGGCGTCGGAGTCAGGATTTCATGCAGTGGGCGGAGAGGCCTACCTTGATCTCGGCAAATGGCCTAAACTGCCCACTTCGAGGAAACAAGCTCATAAACGTCCCTGGAATTGGACAGGCAGGGCAGCTTTGCAGTAGTCATTTGCCCAGATGATACATCCCCAGCCCCCACTCCTCAGCCAGCCTGCCCTTTCGGGTAATGAAACTTGGCACTTAACTTGGATCCAGAGGTCTCTGAGTGCTGCAGACTTCATAGCCACGGTGTGTTGTATTTTAGCTTTTGTTCCTATTGATTATCTCCATTTTAAGTAGGGAGAATCCAAGTATGGACAAATTAGCTTTTCCCTAGACTCACCAAACTGATCCTTCTTCTTGGGGTATTATGAATGGGGAAATGAGTGAAAACGAGTGTCATTCCATGGCAGCGTCGGAAGCATCTTTTTCAAATCTAGATACCGGTGCTGTCCTGAAAGATAGCCCTTAGAGGGACACTACTTTTGCCAAATGGCCTTCCAGGACATGTAGCATCTCAGACAAGAGTCTTTGGTTAAGCCAAGAATATTTTAGCGGCTTCTGAATACACACACGGGACAACACGTTAATGTTCTTAAATACTGTCTGAAAATAGGGAAGACACTCTTTGCCTTTGTTAGAGGTTGGTAAGAAGGAAGGCTGCTTCCACAGATCATCTGCTCTCATTTTACAGTTGAAAGAATTTTACTCGGTGGTAAAATAGACCTCTGGATTTCTAGTAAAATAGACCTGGGATTTCTAACCCCCAGATTAGGATTAGGCACTCCTAGCCTTGGCTCAGCGTTAGGTCTGGACATTTTCATTGTCATGAGTTTAATTTCTGACAAGTGGAAAGGGCCCTAAAAGTGTTTAGGAGCTAGATTCGAAAGCTGACACTGGATGTCAAGTTACTTTTTAATTTTTGTCTTTATTTTTTATTTTACTTGAAAATCCCCCCTTTTTTTTTTTTTTAACTTAGCATGAGCACTGTTAGGTCAACACCTATTTTTGAATCTTATTTTTAACAATTTTACACGTCAGCTTTAGACTTCAGAAAGATTTTCAAAAACGTATTTTAAACAACTACTGAGTTTTATAACCATTGATTTTTATTTGGTATCTTTCAAATTTAGATATTGTTCTTTTGGCATCTGTGAGAGCTAGGTTACCAGCATCTTTAAGTAAATTTCATAATTCTCTCTATAGGTAAGCTTTAGTTTTCAAAACCTAGGATTAGTTGGAAAGATGACATGACTTGCATCTTATTCCCTTCCCTTCTTTGTGTCTGTGCAGAATTAGATAAAAATGGCTTCCATAAATATCTCAACTGTGCTTCCCATACTCCTTAACGAATAATCCTAGTAAACCCTTTCAGATGCTCCCATCACTTACCCTGATGGTCTTTCAGTGTAAACTTCCAGTGCTTACCATGATACCCAGGGTCTTACGTGCTCTCTGGACCCCGCTTGCTCTTCCAGGGTTACCTTCTACCATCTGCATTAAACTTGATGCACCAGCAATCCCGAGCTGGCTGTGCCTTACTTCAAATATCAGGCTTTTTTGTTCTGCCCTTCTCTTTCTCAAGGCCTTCCTCCCCTGGCTAGTTTCTAGGCATCCTTAGAAGAGACTCATCTCATGCCCTTTCCTCCAGGAACCCTTACCTGATCTTCTACTCACCCCCAGGTACCAATCTTTCCTTCTCGATGATGACATAACATCCTATATTTTAGTGGTTCTCAAAGTAGGTTCCCCGGACCAGCAGCATTAGCATCATTTGGAAACTTGTTAGAAATGCACCTTCTGGTGTTGCCAGATTTAGCAAACAAAATAAAACATTTGCAATATTTGGGGTAGACTTATACCAAAATAACTGTTTATCTGAAATTGAAATTTAACCAAGCGTCTTCTATTTTCCTGGCAACCCTACTTTCACCCCAGACCCACTGAATCAGAAATCTGGCCTGGAGACCAGCAATCTTTGCTCTAGCAGGCCCTGCAGGTAATTCTAAAGTTGTAGGACCACTGCTGTATTTATGTACCTTTTACAACATCAGCCTCTGTCCTTAATGAGGTATCCTTCCCTTTGTGCACAGTGAACGTGATGATTTTTTCCTCACGAGCTTGTTCTTACCAGTTACTGAGCAGTCTTTTCCCAGCATGCTAGAACCCCTCAACCATGGTAGAAATTATCTCTGTATAATTTAGGAAGTGTTTACTATTCCCAGGAGAAAAGAGCACAGTGTCCTGAATGTTCCACAGTGTTCTGATTTATTTTAGCCAATAATGTTATGCAGGATTACTGTCTGCTATGACCTTCAGTAGGAATTAGATATTTCTGAAAAATAAACAAAAGAAATACCTATTCAGAACCTTTGAACACAAGCCAGACTGTCCCTCTGGATTTTATCCAGCCCTGGCAAGGGCTCCTTCCATGTCTGTATCACAATCTAAGTACGAGACTTAAGGGAACTATAAAGACTCAGGTAATAACTGATTTTAAAGCCTGCAGCCCACTTCGGCTCTGCAGAATAAGTGACACAGACCCTTTAATTTATACTCATTCAGTCATTATTTAATTTTCACATCGCGAGCATCTATTTTGTGGCAGGCACTGTGCCAGATTCTACTTTCCCTATAAATTTTTTCTCTTCTGTGTGTATTCCCTCATCTACCCCCAATCACTAGAATGTGTTTCTGCACCTAGTATCTTAGGCCCCTTTCCTGGTCTTTTCTTCTTCCCACCTCTCTTCTGACTAAAATAGGGAATTTTGTTAAGAGTATTTGTTACATTTTTTAAATAAACCTTTCTTCCTCATAGTATTCCATCTCTTGTTAAGAAAACTTAAGGTGCCTTTTTATTGATAAGACCTTTTCTTCATTACATCCTATCCCTCCCCACCACACACACACACACACACATACACACACTGATTAATGAAACAAAGCTTCTGACTTTGAGTAGGTAATTACATTGGCCACTTTAGTCTCGGCTTTGATCTTTTTTTTTTTTTAAAGATTTTATTTATTTATTTGACAGAGAGAGACACAGCGAGAGAGGGAACACAAGCAGGGGGGAGTGGGAGAGGGAGAAGCAGGCTTCCCGCGGAGCAGGGAGCCCTATGTGGGGCTCGATCCCAGGACCCTGGGATCACAACCTGAGCCAAAGGCAGACCCTTAATGACTGAGCCACCCAGGCACCCCTCAGCTTTGATATTTCTGTGGTCTCGTGGTATGTATTTATTCATTTCATTCATTATCTGAAACGGTGAAAGATACCAGATCATCTTCTAGAGCAGAGGTGGGCAAACTTTCTATAAAGAGCCAACACTAAGTATTTTAGGCTTTGCAGACACTTAACCCACTGTCCATCATAGTACAAAACCAGCCCTAGACAGTACATAAGTGAAAGGGGATAGCTGTGCTTCAGTAAAACTTTATTCACAAAATCAGGTGGCAGACACATTCATAGTTGGCCAACCCCTGTTGTCATGGGAATATCATACACGAACATCTCAACGTGACGGGTAGTTCTGCCGCCTCTTCCAGCAAACTAAAGAAGAGAGCCATCATCAACAGGTAGCTTTACGGAAAATATTAAGCACTGTTGCCAACAGTTTCTTTTTTCCCCTTGTAAAGCTTCTTTTTTTCTTTTTTAATTTTTTTTTAAGATTTTATTTATTTATTTGAGAGAGACAGAGAGAGTGACAGAGATAGTGAGAGAGAGCACAAACAGGGAGGAGAGGGAGAAGCAGACTCCCCGCTGAGCAGGGCGCTGACACGGGGCTCGATCCCAGGACCCCGGGATCAGGACCTGAGCCGAAGGCAGAAGCTTAACCAGCTGAGCCACCCAGGCGTCCCTGTAAAGCTTCTTTTTAAAAAAAATAAAGCAGGGGCGCCTGGGTGGCTCAGTTGGTTAAGCGACTGCCTTCGGCTCAGGTCATGATCCTGGAGTCCCGGGATCAAGTCCCACGTCGGGCTCCCTGCTCATCAGGGAGTCTGCTTCTCCCTCTGACCCTCCCCCCTCTCATGCTCTCTCTCTATCTCATTCTCTCTCTCAAATAAATAAAATCTTAAAAAATAATAATAAAAATAAAAATAAAGCAGTCATACTCTTGCACAAGAATGGCACATAGGGTGACGTTCTATGTCTTGATAAAGGTTTTAGTTACATGAAAATGTTCATTTGTCAAAACTCAGCAAAATGTACTAATTTGTACATTTCATCACATGTAAATTTTACATCAAAAGAAAAAACCTATAAATAAATGATGAACTCTAGGTAATGATATGCCTGCTTGGTGAGGCATTTAGGAGGTATCCTGATCTACACTTTACTTGAAATGCACCAAAAATTAGGTGGATTAATGGATGGAGAGAAATGTAACAAAGTAATTACAGTAAGATATTAATGCTGAAATGTAGGTGGTGGGCTTATCTATGTTTACTGTAGGAAAAAAATTCTAATGTGAAACATTTTAAAAAGACTATCCGTGTATTTTGGAAATACGTGTTGAAATAGTGAAAGGTAAAATCTCATAATGTCTGTAATACTTTCAAATGATTCAGGAATGTATGAGTTCACGGAAGAGATGAAGCAACTGTGGGAAAAAAATATTAAGAATCAGAGTGAAGGGTTGGCCTACGGTCATTTTGCTATAGTTTTGACTTCTGTGTATGTTAAAATTTTCAAAGTAAGTAAGCAATTAGTCAATGACATGATTGCTGAAACTAAAATATCAAGACATTATTAGTAATGTCTTATTTTCCCATCAGGTTTGAAATCTAGATCAATTTAAACACTAATTCCAAAATACATAAAGAGACCAGTCCCAGTTTTGAATATGGTATTTGTAAGGAAAAGCAGAATGTTGCATAGCGAGCAAGCCTTTGGTTCTACCTTTACAGAGCAAAGGCTGATAATAGGCATCGTTTTAGGTACAAGAATCTTTTGTGAAATTGATGAGACTGTCGTAAATGATAAAGGTGTCCCAAATCAGTAGGGATAGAAAAGATTATTTGATGAATTGTGCTAGGACAGGTACTCCTTGGGGGGAAAAGCAAGATCTTCATATCACACTGTATACCAAAATAAACACCAGATGGATTAAAGCAGGGGCACTTAGTTCACAGATGGCTAAGATTCCAAGAAACCCGGATACTTTCATGAGATTCTCAGTGGAACCTGTAGCCCCAGAAGCAGCACTGAATTAAAGACAGAGATATGAAAACTGAATTGAGGGGATGGGGGGCCGGGGAGATAAGCGAGTGTCTAGTTTGGAAATGGTAAAGGACTTCAGAGCATAAAAGCATTTAAATAAATCACAAAGGGAAATAGAGATCTATCAAAAAATAAACTGATGTACATGAAACAAGTTTGCAGTAAACGTGACAGAAAAGAGGTTGATATCCTACGTCAATAAAAAGTGCATGAAATTATTAAAAGCTAGTACAAGATGGGCGCCTGGGTGGCCCAGTCGTTAAGCGTCTGCCTTCCGCTCGGGTCATGATCCCGGGGTTCTGGGATCGAGCCCCGCATCGGGCTCCCTGCTCTGTGGGGAGTCTGCTTCTCCCTCTCCCACACCCCCTGCTTGTGTTCCCTCTGTTGCTGTCTCTCTCTCTCTCTCTGTCAAAATAAAATCTTTAAAAAAATAAAAAACTTAATGGCATAGAACAACATTCATGAGAACATGAAAAGAAAAGTACTGTCCGGATATATATATACACACATCATATCCGTCCTGAAAAACAAGCATATATGCACAGTAAAACTGAGAAGTACATCAAAAAGTTAAGAGGAACTGTCTCTGGATGATTTTTATTTTCTGTCTTTCTGATACACTGATATTATTTAAAATATAATTTAAAAAGTTTATAAAGGGAGTTCATGAATATATTCTAGTTTTTAGAAACTCAAGCAGTACAGCAATACGGAAGAATATAGAGTAAAAGGGGAACATTCTTCTCATCCCTCAGTCCCACTTTTCTTCCCAGAGGACAGCAATGTGAAATAATTCAGGGGGACCCTTTCAGGTTATTCTCAGTAACAGTACCCTATTTGAAAGTGACTAGCACACACAGTAGGTGGGGTTGGTGGACTTGGGCTGCAGTAAGCAATCTATTGTGGTTTCTCAGGCTTAGTTTGAAAGTGAGTACTAACAAAACATATGCAAGTTGTTTTACAGTTTTCTTTCTAACAGATCCTGCAGATAACACTTCTTTCAGCAGTAAATAGGACTCCTGAGTAAATAGCAGTAATCACTTGGCAAATCTGAACATCCATCGGAAAAAAACAACCTTAAAATAGAAGTCCCAAAGGGTTGACCTTGGGTGAAAGACTTTTATCCTCTTTTTTTTTTTTTAATTCATTTAATTATAACCATTATTTTCTGTGGGCCTGCTTTTGTACGGTCAGCTCTGCCTTGTCTGTAAGTGGATTAAATTCTTAGCAGATTAATAACGGAAACCTAGGACCTTTTCCAGCGCTATTCTCTGCTTGTTCCTCACACCCATTCTGAGAGGCAAATCTGAATGTAAATGTCTTTTGTCTGTATTTCACATGCAAATGTATAGACTAGTTTTGTGTTAACTGCCAACAAGAAATTGACTATTGTGCTATATTTACTAGAGTGTTCACAGATGGTCATAAGTTAAGAGGTTTTCAAACTGGACAAACTAGACTGAGGAACACTCCAAAGCCCAGGCCAGGGGGCATTTAATTAAGATTCAGAACCACTGTTCTAGACCCACTTTTGTTCATGTGGATTATGTCTACTGGCATTTACCATGTTACACATTAAAACTGAGAAACTATTTAAATACTCATTTTTAAGTAATGTAACAAAATATTTTAATGAAAATTCAGTGAGAAGAGCGACACTGTTTTACTTTTTTGGTACACTTTTTTGGTTTAGAGGCCACCTAGATTCTCCTGTCTGCTTCTGCATTGGGTCTGTACACTCTTGAGAGAAGGAAGATAGAATAACAGCTTGGTATTATTATTAAAGGGATTTTTTTTTTTTAGTAGGCTCCACGTCCAGCGCAGAGCCCAATGTGGGACTTGAACTCGTGACCCCGAGGTCAAGACCTGAGCTAAGATCAAGAGTCGGACACCTTGGGACACTTGGGTGGCTCAGTCAGTTAAGCATCTGCCTTTGGCTCAGGTCATGATCTCAGGGTCCTGGCATCAAGCTCCGCATTGGGTTCCCTGCTCAGCAGAGAGTCAGGAATCTGCTTCTCCCTCTGCCTCTATCGCTCCCCCTGCTTGTGCAGGCACTCTCGCGCTCTCTCTCTCTCTCTGACAAATAAATAAAATCTTTAAAAAAAAAAAAAAAGGGACATTTAACTGACTCAGCCACCGAGGCGCCCCTTATTATTAAAGTGATTTTGACCTCAGAGTCGTCCTGAAAGGATTTTGGGGGGCCCCAGACCACACTTTAAAAACCACTATTAGATTACACTGCCAAGTATGTTCAAACTTGATTGCCCATTTTCACTATGTAGAGAGTTACAAGTCTTTTATTTGCTCGATTTTATGTCTAATAGTGATGAGATTACTATTAATTTTTTTGACAGAATGATCGGTTTACACATCATTAAAATTATGGTTTAAAATTAATTATTGTCTTTGTTTCTTCCTTCCCTCAGGTGCATTTGGTGTCAGAAAACAGTACATGATGAGTGCATGAAAAATAGCTTGAAGAATGAAAAATGTGATTTTGGAGAATTCAGAAACCTCATCATCCCCCCAAGTTACTTGACTTCTATTAATCAGATGCGTAAAGACAAAAAAACGGATTATGCAGTGGTAATCAGAGTTCATTTTTCCTTATGTAATTGATTTTCATAAAGCCGCTGAAGTCCTGAGTGTGCAACAGGTACAGAGTGCGGAGGGAAGAATCCTTATAGCGGGCCAGAGAGCCCTGCCCCATGTTCAGGGAGGTGCCTCAAGTTTGGCTCTAGAGTCCTTTCATGTCTAAAGGGAAATTGGAAATGTTCTCTTACTGGTTTCTCAGTCACTGCCTGCATCTGAGTCACTTGGGGAGCTTTTTGAGAATGCAGATTCCTGAGTGCGCCTCCCTCACCAGGTTTGATTTAGTGGGCCTAGGGCAGGTCCCAGGAATCTGTATTCCTTTAAGGTCCTCAGATGACTCAGATATAACAGCCAGCTTTGAAATTCATTATTACTATCCATAAAAAGAAAACATGGATTTTCCTCACACATTGTTCTAACAGAATCTTTCTACTTAGAACTTTATGTAGGCTGCCTAGAGATAAGTTTACCTTACACATTAGGTGTTCCTTACAAATAATTTGAACATTAAAGCTTTCAGTGACACTTTGCAGTATGTATGTGTATGGAAACTGATAGAAATATATCTCTCAGTCTGTATGTAGTTCTTAAGGGATAACTATAAAAATTTGCATTTATTTCCTACTTGAATATGCCAAAATAATGGAACTATTTTTTCTAAAGATTTTATTTATTTATTTGAGAGAGAGAACACACGAGCAAGTGGAAGGGCAGAGGCAAAGGGAGAGGACGAAGGAGACTACCCGCTGAACAGGGACCCTGGGATCATGACCTGAGCTGAAGGCAGGCGCTTAACCGACTGAACCACCCAGGTGCCCCAATTAAACTATTTTATTTCGAAATTAAATTATGTGTCTTTTCCAGTTAGGATTTTATATCTTAAATGTCATCTTTATCGGTATTCCTGCCAAAGGAAAAGGCATTTTAAAATTTAAAAACATTGGGGCATCTGGGTGACTCAGTCAGTTGAGTGTCTGAGTCTTGATTTTGGCTTAGGTCGTGATCTCAGGGTCCTGAGATCGAGCCCAGGCTCCTCACTCAGCATGGAGTCTGCTTGACCCTCTCCCTCTGCCCTGCCCCAGCTCACGCATGCTCATTCTCTCTCTAAAATAAATAAAAATCTTAAAAAAAATTTTAATATTATGATACATATTTTTTAAACATACAGTCCCCTAATGTATCTAAATTCAGTCTGAGATCCTGAGGGATGAGAATCGCTATGTAAGACTGTGGAACATCTCCATTCATGTTTACATCCACAAGGAGAAGGGGAGAAGAAAGAAATGGAAAGGTTAGAGGAACATGAATTTCATTTGACTTTGGCCTTTGTGCAAATCTGGATTCTTGAATCTAATTCTGAGTACCCGGTTTTTAATTTTTTTTTTAATTAAAAAAAAAAAAAAAAACTTGCAAACTAAAATACATTAGAATACATCCAGAGAAGGACAGTCAAGGTAAGAGCAGAGAAAATCTGTGTCCATTCTGTGAACAGTTGAAAGAATCTAAAATGAATCACCTAGGAGACAAGACTGATAAAAGATCTAATGCTTCAGGTGTTTGAGCACAAGTTCAGTGGAAGAACAAATAAAATTATTTCTTGTAGCTTTAGGAAGCAAAATTAGAAGGATGAAAGTTATTGAAAGACAGATTTTTAACTCTGTTTAAGTCAAAACTTGCTAACAATTTGAGTTAGTAGTGGAATGGGCTGCCTTGTTAGTTCCTTCCTCCATGAGTATCCAGGCATCACCAGGTGACTTATCTAGAATAACGGAGAAGAGAATTAGTACAGTAAGTGCGAGTTAAATTATTCATCTATGAGTTCACTTTCCATTCCTAGAATTCTTTGATCTATATATTGTATTCATTGTACTGAGATAGTTCTTCTCCCAGCAAATTTACAGCACTATTGTTACCGAGAAATGAACATTTTATTGCTCGCCATCTTTGAGGTATTAAACCCTTTCCACTGGCATTAATTTTTTTAGCTAGGCTCTAAGCTGGGAAAGCAGTGGACCCCGTTAATAATCCTGGCCAACTCTCGGAGTGGGACGAACATGGGAGAAGGGCTGCTGGGAGAATTTCGGATTCTCCTAAACCCAGTCCAGGTAACTAAAGAGAAAATTTCCTTCTGTGTTAATCTTGTCATGTTTAGCTTTTCATTTTCCATCGTTGTAATGGTGGTTAATGCTTTAAAACAGTCATCACTCAATTATAGAAAGAATTTTAAAAGTATCAAGCCATTCAAATACATGGAGAAAGAGGTGCTTTCGTGGTGGGGATGTAAAATGGTGTAGCCACTTTAGAAAACAGTGCAGCAGTTTCTTGAGAAGTTGAACATAAATTCACCATACCACCTACCAATCCCATTTCTAGCAACCGACCCGAGGGAAATGGAAGCATGTGTCCCGCAAACGTTCATAGCAGCGATATCCATAATAGCCAAAAAGTGGAGACAACCCAGCTGTCCATCAGCCGGCAAATTGATAAAACCAAATTTGTTCCCACACAAGGGAATGTAACTCCATGAGAAGCAGGGACGAAGTACTGATGCGTACATGTTACCAAGGGTGAGCCTCAAAAACATGCTGAGTGAAGGAGGCCAGGTGCAAGGGCCCAGAGAGAGTGGCTCCACTTACAGGGCTTGTCCGGAAAAGGCAGGTGCACAGAGATAGGAGACGAGCGGCCGCCCAAGGCCAGGGCTATAGATGGGGAGTGACTGCACCCAAACCCTGAGGGGTCTTCTCAGAGCAATGATAATGTTCTAACCTGGATGGTGGTGGTGGTTGAACAGCTCAGTAAACGTACTAAAAATCATTTAATTGTTCACTTTAAATGAGCATTTTGTTACATGCGCATTATACCTCAATTTAAAAAATAAGAATTAAAGGATCACACCATTGAGTTTACATGGTAGTAGCTTGTACTTTGAAAAACATTAATAACCCATGCAACGATCAGAAATGCAGTAACTTTTTTCCTTCCAATTTGTATTTTTCCCCTTCAACATTGTACAACTTAAGGAAACTATAAAAATGATAAAAAGAAAAGAAAATCACCTGCAGTTTCCCCACATGAATACATCTGTTGTTTTCATTTGTCCATGTTCTTTCCATGAATTGTCTGCATCTCCCTATTAACATTATAGTAACAATAATCTAGATTTAAAATTTGTATTGTTTTAATTACTTAATATTTGTCCATGGTGTGATATAGTCTTCATAATTAGACATGTAATGATGAAGATAATTAATTGAATGGATGTATCATGTTCATCCAGTCTCCTGCTGTTGGAGGTTGAGTTTGTCTCTAAGATTATACAACTGTAAATAATGCCACGCTGAATACTTTTATAAACAGGCATTTTTGGTTTTTGAAATATTTTCTTAGATCATTTACAAAATTACAGATATCAAGGATCCTTGCATCTTTCTGTCATTTTATGCATATAGCAAAACTTTTCCAGAAACGTGCTCTGACGTGCACTAGTAATGGATGTGAAGAATCCAGGATAAAGTATGAAGTACTGGTTAAAGATAAACTTAGCACATTCTGGTTTCTTGTGAACAGGAAGGAGGCAGTGTTGTATCATGGACACACCATAGGATTGAATTTATATGTCAGCACGTAATTATTGGGGAATCACGGGCAAGTTATTCAACTTTCCTGCGCCTCAGCTTTCTGGTCAACAGAATGAGGCTCACTCATCGTTAAGTAGGGTCAGTGTCGGGATGTGCCGCAAGGAACATCAAGAATCTGGCATATTGTTAGACACATCATAGCCAGGACTGTTCTTCAACCATATCCGTACTCATCTGGAGGGACAGCATCCTCACAAATGGAGGATGGTGTGGATAAAAATAATTTTTCCTTTTCTTTCATTTCTAGGTTTTTGATGTAACTAAAACTCCCCCCATCAAAGCCCTGCAGCTTTGTACTCTTCTTCCCTATCGCTCAGCCCGAGTGCTTGTCTGTGGAGGGGATGGCACTGTGGGCTGGGTCCTGGATGCGGTGGATGAAATGAAGATTAAGGTATCCGTCTGCAAGACCTATGTGCCTTTCACAGCAGTAGCTCAGCCGCTCCGAGACTGCGAGGCGCTCTTCGGGTTCTGTTTTGTATGATGCCGAGGAATGTTAGAAGACATTGGCAATTTTGAATTTCGTGACTAAGCAGTTCTATAACCTTCAGCAAAACAACAGACAGTTGTTATGTTGTGTCTTTCTTGCTTCGGTCTGTGAGTTTTTACCAAATACTATGAGCCTACAAGTGGTCTGAAGAGAAAAATCTAACCTGTACCTCCCGTTTTCTAGGGACAAGAAAAGTACATTCCCCAGGTCGCGGTCTTGCCTCTGGGAACAGGCAACGATCTGTCCAACACCTTGGGCTGGGGCACGGGGTACGCCGGGGAGGTCCCGGTCGCGCAGGTCTTGAGAAACGTGATGGAGGCGGATGCGATTAAACTGGACAGGTGAGCTGTGCTTCCCCCAAAAGGTGGACTTCTGGAGCTTCGGGGATATCGTTTGGTTTAAGAATGAAGACTTACGGGGCGCTTGGGTGGCTCAGTCGGTTAAGCGACGGCCTTCGGCTCAGGTCATGATCCTGGAGTCCCAGGATTGAGTCCCTCATCGGGCTCCCTGCTCGGCGGGGAGTCTGCTTCTCCCTCTGACCCTCACCCCCTCATTCTCCCTCTCTGTAATTCTCTCTCAAAAATAAATTTAAAAAATTAAAAAAAAAAAAAGAATGCAGACTTACATAGCTCCAATGTAATTGAAACAAAAGACTGTGTTAGCTGCACTCATCCACAGGTGCTGGGCATTTCTTTTGTTGCTGCCTATTGTGTTGTCATAGAAGGACTGGAGTCACGTGAGGCTGAGGACTTACCTCGTAATTTGTGTCGTTGCTTTGATGTGCTCATTTCTTCAACTGCTCTTTTCGTCATTTCCAGGCATCCAGAGTTGACTGGTAATAATTATAGTTAACTGGCGGTTAATTTGGTAATAACTACCTTTTTTTTTTTTAATTTCTGTTTTTTAGGTGGAAGGTTCAAGTAACAAGTAAAGGGTACTACAACTTAAGAAAGCCCAAGGTATGTGTCTGGGGCCTCCGCTGCGACGGTTTCCGCAGCCGTGAGGCAGTGGCCCCTGTGTGGACGTGGCTCGGTGCTGGGGTGCAGAGCCGTGGTGCTCACTGCCGCCGGGGGCCGCTCGCGGAGCAGAAGGGAAACCCATACACTCAGCCCCCACGTCGGACTCCAAAGAGGGCCACGGGGGAAAAAACAGCAAGGGCACTCAGTGCCTCCCCGGCAGATCAGGCAGGAGAGATTTCAGGGGAAGTGACTTGTGAGGCGGTCCTTCCAAGCTAAACACAATTTAGACCAACAGGAAAAGGAACAGAGGACTCTCCAGGCAGAGGAAGTAGATCCTGGAGGATGCAAATGCTGGGTAGCAACTACTGCGGAGATAGCAGCTCTGTATCTTCTAGCAGATACTCTGGGGATGAAGCGAAAATAGCCTGGAAACTTGCACGAGGGCAGAACAAGGGGCCTCTCAGCAGGAAATCGGAAGACATTCTAGAGACGGAATTAAGGGAGACCTGGCAGCTGATCGGTATTAGGGGAGGAGAGAAGATACTCATTATACCGCATTTCTGGTTGTTATGGCTGGATGTATGGAAATGACATTAACCAAGATAAGAAAAAGAGTTTCAAGTTTGAGTAAGAGGAAAAGGAGTTAGACTTGGGGCCCCTCAACCTCGAGGCTGTGGCACATTGGACAGGAGTTGGAGATGCAGGCTTAGTGCTCAGGAGCAAGACAGAGCTGGAGATAGAGACGGGTCCATGCGGGGTGGGAAATAGATGAAGTGGGGACCCTGCAAGTTGCCATGACAGTAAAAAGCACATGTGATGGGAACACAGGCGGGGAGAGCCTGGATGCAAAGTAGAGCCGGGCTGGACGGTAAGATCTAATGCGCGTAGCATATTAACCAGAACAGCAAAGGGAAATTCATATGGATTGTTATCGGCCTTTGAACTGAAGCTTTAGTTCTAGAAACTTCACTGGATAGTATCAGCTCTAAGTGAAAAGTAAATGCAGAAAGTATAAAATTTTCACAAAGAACATAAAGACGAAGATTTACATATTTAACGTATGTCACAGGCTTAGACTAAGCATAATCTGTCACTTCCTCTTACCCCCTCCCATAGGAATTCACAATGAACAACTATTTTTCCATTGGACCTGATGCTCTCATGGCTCTCCATTTTCATGCTCACCGTGAGAAGGCGCCATCTCTGTTTTCTAGCAGAATTCTTAATAAGGTGTGTTGGATAAAATAACATTGCCTGCTTATCACCGAAGGTACAGTGAAAATCAATAGTTTAATTTTATCTAGCATCCTTTCAAGTAGATTCAGCTAGAACTTACTTATGGAAACATTTACCTGTTCTGTTTTTGTGTAAGACTGTCAAATTAGATCCTTAAATGTATTTTATAATTCTGACACACTTTTTATAATTCAGAGAACGTTTTACAGCACATTTTGTTTAGGTAGCAACTAGATGGAAAGATACATGATCGCTTATCTTATTTAAATGGCAACTAAAACTGGAAAGAAATTTTAGGCAGGAGAAAGTTTTGGTGAAATCATAGTAGAAAAAGAGATTCCTTTAGCTTCAAAAAACTGCAAAATGCAGATGAAGTAAGAGAAGGAGCAATTTGTTAACCACAGCTTTTAACTATGATCATCACTCTGATTTCTAGTACAAGTGATTTCCTTTGGTGGAAGTTTGATTTTGGAATTTTTTTTTTTCAAAGATTTTATTTATTCATTTGAGAGAGAGAGACGAGCACAAGCAGGAGGAGAATCAGAGGTAGAGGGAGAAGCAGGCTTCCCACTGAGCTGGGAGCCGAACGTACGGCTCAATTGCAGGACCTGGAGATCATGACCTGAGCCGAAGGCAGACGCTTAACCATCTGAACCACCCAGACGCCCCTGGAATTTTTTTTTTTTTAATGACTTTTGGTGATTGAGCAACAGGATGTGAAAATTAAATGCAAAAAGTTTTCCTCCTGGTTTTGTTTCACAGATATTTCAAATTAACAGTCTCCTCTTATTCATAGTTACTGAGGCAGTAAGTGTTGCTGTTTGTATGATTAGTAATTCACATCTCAGTGCTTTTATCAACCTTTCTATATTCAAAAGTGATTATAAAATGTTCACTAGATTGATCTGTATTCCTTTCAGTAAGTAATCTGAAGTATTAGGAAAAGATAGAATTTTCTAATTTTAATATAGTATTTCTTTATAAAATGCAGCTTTTTGGATAAACTGGGAGAAAACACCATTTAGGCACGAACTACACCTATCTCACATTCCCTGTGAAAAATGGGCTAATTCAGCTCAAAAGTGACGGTGCCCATTCTTCCCATGAGAATCGGGCCCACTCTAAGGAAACATGGCTCAGCGGTCGTGTCAGGAAACTTTGCTACAGTGTCTTTGTCTTGCTTACAGAGTTTGTTAGGTTGCTTGAATATCCCCTTTTCTATCCATTTCTCACAGGCTGTTTACTTATTCTATGGAACCAAAGACTGTCTAGTGCAAGAATGTAAAGATTTGAATAAAAAAGTTGAGGTAAGCTTTTAAAGTTTTAGGTGATTATAAACTTTTTTAACAAAAATGCTGAATTTTCTGTTAACATATTTTGCTAACATACATGGAGTATTTATTGTGTGCCAGGCACTTTATTAAGTGCTTTGTACACATTATTCCCCTAAATGGTCACCACAACCGTATAAGGCAGGTACCATTATATTCCCATTATGCAGAGGAGAAAACTGTGGAATTAAGTAATTTGCCCAAATTCACACAGTCCCCAAATACACATAGAACCAGGATTCGAACCCAGGTTTATCCACCTCCAGTCAGTTGAACTGATGCTGAAGAGCTTCCATTTGTACTTGATGGCGCAGGCGAAGCAGTCTCATGCAGCGCCTGACTCGTCAGGGACTCTAGGGGAAGTGTAAACGCACGGTGTAATTTATACTATGGCTGAGGTGTCTGTCTTATATACTAAAGCAGAGTAAAGATGTATGAGCAGTAAAAGTAGGATATTAACAAGGGCTTATTGCTACAGTATCCGATATGGCAAAGTCTTGTATATATTCCTTGCTCGCTTCCAGAAAGAATCTAATGGGTGACCACACTGACAAAGACATTAATACAGAGAAGCCTAGAACTAGTAAAGTAAGTCAAAGGGGAAGAGTCAGGCAGATAGCTTGGGAAAAAGAACAAGGAGCAGGGGACGGGAGGAGCCTGATGATACGTAGGCCAGGGCGGGAAGAGGCCATCAGGCTGACACTGAGCTCACAGACTCTGCAGCTGAGGCACGGGACGAACGGCAAGGTTTGCCATAAAAACAGTTCCCTTCCGCTTTATCATATTTCCTTTGTCCTGGACTCTGATAGCATCGGTAGAGTGAAGCAGACATGGTAACGCTTTATTTTTGTGTGTGTCTGATATTTTACTTATACAAATAGTATTTGTGAAGCCACCTACCAAAGGCCAGGCACTGTCCTAGGGACTGGGGGTACCGTGGTACATCCCGGCTCTCCCTGAGTGTACGGTGTAGAGCGAAGGAGGACGTCTAAGCCACATGGCAGTATGAGGGGTGACATGAGAAGGAAGGTATTCGGTCTGATGAGAATAAGTAAGAGCGACTGTCTAGGGAAAGTGACTGAAACCAGTCTCTCTGGAAGAAGTGCAAAAGGAGGTGAAAATTGTTCAAGGCTGGGCAACCCTCTTGGGTCCCCTCTCTGAGAGCTTTTTACTCTGTCATTCAGTAAGCTTTACTATCGCTCAGTAAACCTTGCTTTGCTGCCCCATCCCCAAAGAAGAAAATTGTTCTCAGCTAAGAAGAGCACGTGCAGACATCCAGAAGTAAGAGAGAACATGGTGTATTTGCGTGAGTTCAAGCTGGAGGACGGCTTGCGGGAGGGAAAGTGGCGAGAGCTGAGGCCAAATCTCAGAGGGGCCGTATTGGCCTTTTAAAGAACTTGGATTTCATCCCAAGCATGAGTCAAGCCCTGAAGGGCTGTCATCAGGGGATGGCATGTTTGCATTTTGTAAGCGCCCGTCGCACCGCTCTGAGAGAGATGAGGGCAGACAGAGCCCGTAGGAACACGTTAGGGGAGAGCTGAGGGTGTTCTGGACTCGGAGTGATGGAAACGGTAGGTTCTTGGAAGTGGAGGGTAAAGGCGAAGAAGGCAAAGATGACCCCCAGCTGTCTGGTGTAGGCACCTGGGGCCGGGGGTGCTCTTCCCTGGGAAGTCGGGGGTAGGCGCCGCAGAGAAGATGCTCCGCGTTAGCTCAGTGCCGCGCGTAGGAGCTTCAGGGCCTGCGGTCAGTTGGAGGTGTTCGACGGGCAGTGGGTCACCCGGGTCTGGCCCGGGTCCTCTCCCGGGCCAGCAGGCTGGCGCTGTCAGCACTGAGGTGGCAGTTACGGCAGTTAATGACATGGCACTGGCTGGGCTTTCCTCCGGAGTCTGCAGCCTGAGGAGGGCGAGGAGCCCAGGAGGAGCTGGTGTGAGGCGGGGCTGGGGCTCTCGGTAGTGCTGAGGACGAGTTCCCAGGGAAGGAGCGTCCGGCTGCCGGAAACCAAGGAAGGGGTAGCTCTGGAAGCGTGTCGGGTGCTTCCGGGACAGCACGTTAGATAAGGCTGGAAGAGGATACTGAGACCTAACAAAAACTGTGCCATTTTACCTTGGTAAGAAAGAATGCTGTAATTAACCCAGTGAGCACTGAAGAGGAAGGCAGAGTCGTGGGGGGGGCGCTGGGTAGGCCGTAGTCTCTTAGCCGCGCGGATGGAAATGGCCGTGAATCCTGAGCGGCTGTGCCCCATGGTAACGAACCGCTCGGATTTCTTTAAAGCTAGAGCTGGACGGCGAGCGAGTCGAACTGCCCAACCTGGAAGGCATCATAGTTCTGAACATCGGCTACTGGGGCGGCGGCTGCAGACTGTGGGAAGGGATGGGAGACGAGACGTACCCTCTCGCCAGGTGGGTGCACGGGTGGCCGCTGTGGGGTGCCGTGTTTCCTTTAAAGCAGCTCGTCCCGTGCTCTCTGTAGGCTCTTCGTATTTTCTCTAAAGGTTTTTCTGGTTTGCCTACCTCATTAATAGGAATATTTAACCAGTTGGTTGTCCACCTCCGTGAAAACGTAGTTGTGCTCACGGGGCTGATCCTCCGCCATTGCCTCACGTAGTCCGTGCTTCCTCTGCCCACCCGCAGGCATGATGACGGTGTGCTGGAGGTCGTCGGCGTGTACGGCTCTTTCCACTGTGCTCAGATCCAAGTGAAACTGGCAAACCCCTTTCGAATAGGACAGGCGCACACCGTGCGGGTAGGTGGGATGTTGCTCTGTGCTTCATAGGCGCGGAGACTACTTGTCCGAGTCCGTTTCTTTTTTTTTTTTTTTTTAAGATTTTATTTATTTATTTGACAGAGAGAGACACAGCGAGAGAGGGAACACAAGCAGGGGGAGTGGGAGAGGGAGAAGCAGGCTTCCCGCAGAGCAGGGAGCCCGACGTGGGGCTCGATCCCAGGACCCTGGGATCATGACCCGAGCCAAAGGCAGACGCTTAACCGAATGAGCCACCCAGGCGCCCCTTCCGAGTCCATTTCTAAGCCACTGCTCCCTAGAAAAAGACCTGCCCGCTACAGCTTCCCTAGCACAGTGCTTTACAGTCTCACTGCTGCTCAGCGTCCGCCAAGGCTTGGGCGTGATGGGGAGGGGACAGGACGTGTGGGAGAAGCAGAGCTTTCCGTGGGAAAGGATCCCTTAAACAGTTGATGAGTAAAGGTGTGTTCAGATTAGTTCTCTGAGAACGAAGTGCAAAGACTTGTCCCTAAGAGGGGTTAAGGGACTGTGGATGATAGTACTAAGGAAGACCTTTCTGAACTTCAGGGGACTGACTTTCCTCTCATTATTTGTTCCCTAATACCAGCTGATTTTGAAGTGCTCCATGATGCCAATGCAGGTGGATGGGGAGCCGTGGGCCCAGGGGCCCTGCACTGTCACCATAACTCACAAGACACACGCACTGATGTTGTATTTCTCTGGAGAACAGACGGATGAGGACATCTCCAGTACTTCAGATCAAGAGGACTTAAAGGAAACCGAGTTGACGGATGAGGAAATGCAAGTTTAGAGGAGAATCCTCACACACACGTAGATACATGGTCATCCAAAAGTTAGAAATTCCCTATCAACTGTTTAGTCTTAATTTCACCAGTAGTGTAATGGGGATACGTTTATGTAAATAGCATTCCAGAAACAGCCAAATTTCCAGTTATTTACAGACACCTGTTCCTTTTTCAGCAAAACACCCCAGTCGTATTGAACTAACTTGAAAAAGTCACAGAACGTTAATTACTCAAAGGTGAGATTTCTCGGGGCTTTTTGTTTGAGAGTAGGACTCGCTCTGAGCCATGCGCCCTCATTCCTTATTCTCGAATACACACGTGATGGACACATTACACGTCCAGCAAGATGTAGGTGGAAAAATCGTTGCCATCTTAATTCTTAACGTGGTGACACCATAACATTTTAAAAATGAACCTGCTTTTTTGTAAGGAGATGATTCGTGTCAAACCAGCACGGATAATGCGGGCCCTCCTCCTGCAGCTTGTCTCCGAAGACTTCCTGCAGCCCAGCACCGAGTGGATCCATAAGGATCTATTTCTAGGAAACCTACAAGCAGAAGTGTTAAAGAAAGACAATACTTAAATTTTCTGTTATAATTTTTATCTTGAGAGCATTTTCAGACCCCCAAATGTTGCTTGCTTAACCCCGTTAATGACCACATTGAGCTGGAATTCAGCATCTCGTTTATGACCCCGTGTAGCCAGGAGACAACCACCTAGGTGAATTGGTAAAGATTAACATTCAGAGCACTTTGGATTGAAAGTTAGGGTTTCTGAACTGGACAGTTTACCAGTTTCTTCTGAGTAAAAGACAGTATCCACAATTCAAAAAAGTACTACAGAAAATTTATTAGTCATAGTAATTGCTCAAAAAAAGTTCAGTAATGATTGGTAACTTCTAAAAGTTCAGTGGTCTTGTAGTATTTTGAAGTATAGTAGTCTTTTATATCCAGAGTACTTAACAGAAATCCTCTTGGGAAAGCGGACAGAATCCTGTGTTAAAATGTTTATATCATATTTATTTTATAATGAGAGAGATTTTTTTTATTTATTTTCTTCATTGTGGTATACTTGTGTTTAGTGTTTACAATATATGGCTTTATTTAATAAGTTAAATTTATCACATAAATTCAGGGGTGCCTGGGTGGCTTAGTCGTTAAGTGTCTGCCTTCAGCTCAGGTCATGATCCCAGGGTTCTGGGATCAAGCCCAGCATCGGGCTCCCTGCTCAGCGGGAAGCTTGCTTCTCCCTCTCCCGCTCCCCTTGCTTGTGTTTCCCTCTCTCATTGTGTCTCTCTCTGTCAAATAAATAAATAAAATGTTTTAAAAAAAAAATTTATCACATAAATTCAGCTAGTCACAATCAGAAATATAGCCTGTTGACTAATTAACACCCATAATTTAATTCTCCTGACATCTATGTTATCCAGATATTCTCATTCTTCAGAAATATTACCTAATATTTTTTAAAAAGAGGGGAATGAAAGCCCTGGCAAACAACTTTTGCGTAACTGGAAGTTTCATTTCATTCTTTTATCTGACCCTCATTTGCCAAGAACTTATTGAAGGGCTCGTCTCATGGTTCCCCATTAGAGGGCGCTCTTCTGGTGTGAACCAGCCTGCGCCCTCAGGCCCGTGAGGCAGACCCGTTGGGCCTCCAGCCTGGGGTTTTCCTAACAAATGGCCCGTTCTGTGGGCTTGGTGGTCTTTCATGACGTTAATCTCTGAAAGACTAGAATGTATCCCCCAAAACACCATTAGCTTCCTTTAAGGATCTGTTATGGATCTGCCATCCATGAATTGCCATAAACTGAGGCTGAGGCCATGGCTTGAAGGAAAAACTTAGTTGTGATGCAGTAGCCAGTGCATTATATATATAGAAAACACTTTTTTTCTGCTTACATTAACCTCTTCCAGATCTCAACAGGAGATGCTAAATTCTGGTATTGAAAGATTCTGTGAGCAAATCTCTTTTCATCTTTTTCATACAGCTTCGTCAAGGTTGATGGGAGGGTTTTATACATTTTTCTTTTACGGACTGATCATGTTTTGAGTATAATGAATTTTATTCCTTAACTCATGGTCAGCATTGTTACAGATGTCGCCTTTTATAAATATACTGTTAAATTCACTTTGCTTTAGACTGTAATTTATCTATAACATAATTCCATAGTGCTAATTGTAGAATCAAAGTAGATAGTTTGGGATATCAGAATTAAAATAATCAAAATAACTATTTTTTTGGTTAAAACCATACTCTAACCATAATGTTACATTGGATTTAGAACAGATCCATATATAACACCCTCGTGTATTTAAACAAATTGTTTTTTCAATTTTCATAATCCAGTGAGGTTTTTTCACCTACTGACTGTTCATGAAGGTTTTTCTCTTGCCTTATTCAGTCATTCAGACTTCATTTTCATTTGGGAAAGTTATTTCTGAATACCGTAACATCAAATACCATTTTAGCAAAGTCCATTTACTTTTTAGGCACATGTACCCAGCATTTCAAATAAATGGGTAGGCATAGGTCTTGTTTTAAATGAGATCAGTTTACAAGGCTCCTGTTGGCAAGTTACACATTAGAGTAGCAGATGTCGACATCACCAGGGATTCTGTGCTTCGCAAAAATAATTTGCCATAATATTTTCCTGTTCCATTTTAAATCGTCCTGACTTAAACACAATAACAAATTCTACATTCTCAGGAAGGAATATATGAAGTAAAGCATATTTCCATGTCTGTCTTTAGATTTCTCTCATCCTTTGCTGTCCTGGTGCATTCCCAACTCCTTCAGCTTAGCGGCTTAAACACGAAGTACCTGGCAGCTCGTATGGATCCCATAAGTAGATGGTGATAATTTCAGTGCTTTGTTATGTTCAGTAGAAATCAAACTGACTTGTGTTTTAAAATACAGGTTGTCTGATAGATTACATGATCTTAAATGAGTTTTAGGTTTTCTGCAACAATTAGCTGTGAACCCTTAATGTAGCTAATGTTTATAAAAATTTTATATAGTCAGAATTACTTATTTTTATTTTTGTAGGGTGTGTCAAAACATGTAGTATTTGCTTTTTGAAATATGTTTGCCTACTTAGAGTTGTAAAATATTCTGTGACTCAGAAATTGTAAAGTCCTTTGACATACTACCAGCATGTCAAAAGAAAAATAGTTTGCATTTGTAATATAAAGCAAAATTGTATTTACTGTATATTATGGAATTTTAAATTTGCACTAACTAGAATACTTTAAAGGTTTATTAATTTACAGATTCATGTGGATCCGAATACATAATCTTTACTTGTTCGGCCAAAAAGGTCAATAGAATAGGTGATAGTTTTGCGTGGTTTTTCCTTGAGATGATAATATTGAAGCAAGAACCAGCACTTTATATTCGGAGGTTTTTTTAATTCTACCTAATTTGGGACGATGGAATATAAGTAGATTTATTTTAAAAATTATCTAGGAATTTAAAAAGAAAAAAGAGTGTTGTTATCTGTCCCAGTCTGAATGAAGGTATGTTCTCAGCGACAAGATGGAAGCAGTGGTTTTGGTTTTGCTTTTAAAATATGCCCCTGCCTTTCTCAAATTTTCCCTTTAAGGCCTGTCTCCTGTTACTCAAAGTGTGATCTGCACGTTGCCTGCAGCCTCAGAAACCCCTGGGCGCTGACAGCCTCTGATGCCGAAGCCCAGCCCCTGACTTGAGGAATCCGTGTCTCCGGAGATGGGACAGAGACATCTCCGGTTTTATTCACAGGCATCTCGGGTGCTCATGATGCACACTGACATTTTTCAAGCGACTGGTCCGTACCTCGCGTTCACCCAGGGCTTTTGCTGGATGGATACCTGGTAGAAAAATTGAATTGGGTGTTCTTAAAGTTGTTTTTCCTTCACTCCACTGGAGTTCTTCCCCCCAAATCATTCTTCTAGAGGAATTCTATGAACAGTTTGTTCCTGTCCTCTCCAAATTCATGTATCCGTCTAGACTCAATTACATAAAAATTGGTAGCCTCAGATCCTTCCGTGGAAACAGGTTTTGAACTGTGATCCATGGAGTCTCAGAGAACAAGCAGTGCTGGGGGCCAGTGGAGTGGACCCCCAGGGGCTCCTGCTTTCTCACTTCACTCAGTGCAGGCCCCTGCTGGACGCTGCTTCAGATAAGACTTCGGTAGGTAAAATACTTCCTCTTTTTGAAGGAATAAAAAAAAAAAAAGGATTCCACTATTTTTTAAGGGTTTGGAAGCCACTATTCTAATGACTTTTGTCAGCTGGTTCATTTTCTGCTGATTTGTACATATTCAGAAACCTCATGTTTTTTGGTGAAAAATACTTCGATGGTCTCGGTTGCTGCTTGGAATGTGACTATTGGGCTATTTCTCAAGTTTTAAAGGCATTTTGTTGAATAGTAAAGCACTGGCTTAACCTCCGATTCTCCTGTTTCTAATTTTAGCGTAGAAATGGTCTGAGTATTTAGTTAATTTCAGTTCTGTAAATACACACACCCGTTTACCCCCACAGCCCTGCCTGTAGTCATGCATGAGGCTTGCAGGGATCCAAAAGGGACATGCCAAGGATCTGGAGGAAGAATCCAAAAATGTCCCTCTCTCATACAGAAGTTCACCAAACTTAAATGATTGAACCTAGTCACCTGCAGAAACATCAGAAGCCGTAGATACGAGTGTATTGCTGATGCTAGACACTCCCTCTCTGCAGCTCACTTCCTGGGCTGCCTCACCACGAAAGGGAAGTGTCCACGCAGGACGCCCTGCGCAGGATCAACCATAGGAAATTTCCACTGTGTGGTGCTTTTTGGTGACCGATGTGGGAAGATGGAAAGGAGAGCTGGGAAGTTAGGTTGCTGCCCTTGTTCCCCTCACACTGTCCAGGTGACAGGGCATCCGTCACGTGCACAGACTCTGCCACGTGTGAGAACATTGCTGCCGGAATGGGCACTGTGACTCGTAATTCTGTTTTCTACACGTTTAGAGCAGCCTGGATCCTTGGCCTCGATCACTCGCAGGTGAGCTGGCTGAACTGGCTCTCTGAGCCCACAGTGTCAACACTTGGGATGGCTCCAGCCACGCACACCAACTGGCCTTTGCCCTTTCTCCCCACCCCTGGCCACAGTGCCATGTACCTACTGCTTAAGTACCCTGCGTTACTCGCTTTGTTGTGTTTGCTCTGTATTGTGGTCGATGCCTACAGACAGAGAAATGTGAATTAAAGCATTTGATATGTTGGAAACGTTTGTTTTTTAATAAAATTTAAAGTGCAGCACTCCAAAAAGTATGATCCTGTGTTGTTTTTTGACACAACAGTGAGATAAAATAACAGCTTTGAGTTAGTTTCACAGATGATGGTCCTTGGTCTACGGCAGGACAAACTGTGTGGCAAGCTCTGGGTCAGGTGCTTGTGGACAGAAAGCAGAATAGAAGATTCCTACCACATGGTTTTGGTAGCCTGGGGCAGAGTATACAAACTTGAATGCACATTCATTCTTGTCTTTATCCAAAAGTCCATTTTTACAAACTTTTTGAAATAAAAATTCGGGGCTCCTGGGTGGCTCAGTCATTAAGCGTCTGCCTTCGGCTCAGGTCATGATCCCAGGGTCCTGGGATCGAGCCCCACATCGGGCTCCCTGCTTCTCCCTCTCCCTCTCCCCCTGCTTGTGTTCCCTCTCTCGCTGTGTCTCTCTCTGTGAAATAAATAAAATCTTTAAAAACAGGGAAAAAAAACTTAAAATTCACTGTTGACTTGCCTACTTTTTATTTTTTTTTAAGGATTTCTTTTTTTTTATTCATCTGAGACAGAGCAAGGAGCAGTGGGGAGAGGAAGAGGGAGAAGCAGACTCCCTACTGAGCAGAGAGCCCATGTGGGACTCGATCCCAGGACCTGGAGATCATGACCTGAGCCGAAGGCAGAGACCTAACCATCTGAGCCACCCAGGCGCCCCTACTTTTTATTTTAAACAGACACTGCCAAGCCTGGTGTACCTTTTCTTGATCAGTTTAAACATGAATTACCCACTGAAGTTCACAAGACTATTAACTGAAGAACCCTGGACAAGTCTGTTTTGACTTCTTACGCAGTTTTTTGGTTTTGTTTTTTTTTTAAAGATTTTATTTATTTATTTGACAGACACAGCGAGAGAGGGAACACCAGCAGGGGGAGGGGGAGAGGGAGAAGCAGGCTCCCCGCCGAGCAGGGAGCCCGATGCGGGACTCGATCCCGGGACTCCAGGATCATGACCTGAGCCGGAGGCAGTCGCCCAACCAACTGAGCCACCCAGGTGCCCCTTCTTACGCAGTTTTAACACACTTACTGGCCATTTGGGTGCTCTGCCAGATGTTTTTACTTACTTTCATCTCGTTATAATCGGCAGTGCTCAAGTAGACCTTATCAAGTCCATATTACAGATCGGTAACTCAGAGCTTGATGATGCCCGGCGCTCATCCCCACTGCTTTCTCATCCTCAACACCCCTCACCACCACCAGTGTACTGTACAGAAAGCAATGTGAGGTGTGGGCAGACAGGTCATGGTGCCGGGCACTGGGAATGCTAGGGTTTGTGATAAACCCTCCTAGGGACTCCCCACACGAGGAAACTGATCCACATACATTTTAAAGATGAATTACTTATGGAAGGAGTTCAGAGATTTTAACGAGCTGAAAGCATTACACGTTGGCCATAAGAACTGAATTTTTTCAGTAGGGTTTTGGAACTAGGAAATAGAAACAACATTAATTAGTCTGTGAGAAAGCTGTGTATACTCCGAGCTCTTGAGGGCAGGGAGCTTATCTTGTTCATCTCTGCATTCAAATTAATGAGCATGTGCACATAGTTTGTGAAGATTCTGTTCTGTGTGTTCTAGAACACTTACTCTCAACCTCCAATTTCCAGCATAGTCTACAAACAAATGAAGTTTCTGGGGCAGCCCAGGCAAACGGCATACCCGCATGTATCTCACACCCCATTCTCTGGGAAGTGCCCCCAACCAAAGACTCTGCCAAAGGACCATGTAATCATTTCCCGCTTGCGGCTGATCGGACCCAGGCAGTTGACCAGTAACCAGATTCTCAGAGGGGCTTTGTTTTCATGTACCCTCTAAAGCCATATGACTCAAAGTATGGCCCACAGATTGTTTGCTTCCAATCCATCAGGAAGTTAGTGCAGAAATTGAGTAAGCGTTTAGAAATTTTTACGGCTTGGAGTGCCTGGGTGGCTCTGTCGGTTAAGCGTCTGCCTTCGGCTGAGGTCATGATCCCAGCGTCCTGGGATCGAGCCCCGCATCAGGCTCCCTGCTCAGCAGGAAGCCTGCTTCTCCCTCTCCAGCTCCCCCTGCTTGTGTTCCCTCTCTCGCTGTGTCTCTGTCAAATAAAAATCTTTTTTAAAAAATAAACATTAAAAAAAAGATGTATTAGAAATTTTAAAAAACAA
>NC_138383.1:26729932-26746914 GCF_054177405.1 Leptonychotes weddellii
GGGAGTGAGGAGGGCTGTGGCCAAGTGCAGGACAGGCCGGTGGCGCACAAGGGGAAGGGGAGCCGAGCTGGACCTCCAGACAGAGGCGAGGGCGAAGCCGTGAGCAGAGCTGCACAGGAGAGCCCAAGAGCCAGTGGGGCCGCTCCCCAGAGCCGACGCTACTCACACTCCAGGAGCTCGGGCCTGGACTTGGCTAAGAAGGTCTCCAGCACCTTGGCCTTGAGGGCCGCCGCATTCAGCTGCGCGGTGGTGGCTTTGCCTACACCTGGGAGAGGACACAGAGAGCCGTTTTCAGCACAAACTCAGAGTGGACACCCCACACTGCCCCCTGCCCACAATAACTCACTCTCCAGGCTGGACTGCTTTAGTTCCAGTAACTCTTCCGGGGCTCCAAAGGTGGGCATCTTGGTGGCTGAGGCAGAGGCAGGGGCTGGCGATAAGGAGGAGAAACATGAACTGGACCCATGACACAGTGACCAGATGGCCTATCGTCCCTTCCACACTGATCTGCAAACGCTACTTCTGCAAACACACCCCTGGACAGCCGGAAGGATATAGCTGAGTCCAGACAGGGCTACGCTCCTTATCCGTCTCACTCCATGCACTCGCGCTCACCCCCAACCTCAGGCCCGCCTGCCACGACAGAACATAAGCACAGAACTCGGGCCCCATCACAGAACCCCGACCAGAGAGGCCAGGCTCTGCTACCAGCATTTAGTTCCACACCTGGCCAATCTCAAGAAACAAACGGGGGCACAGATGCATAACTTACGAGGTTTCTTGGGTCTCTTTTCTTCTTCTGAAAAAGAAAATTTTCAGAATTAAGATGAAGCACAGCATGATGACACTTTCAAAACACCATAATAGGGGCACCTGGGTGCCTTGGTTAAGCGTCTGCCCTCGGCTCAGGTCATGATCTCAGGGTCCTGGGACTGGGCTCCCTGCTCAGCGGGGAGACTGCTTCTCTGGCTCCCTCTGCCCCTCCCCCTGCTCATGCTCTTGCACTCTCTCACTCTCTCTCTCTCAAATAAATAAATATTTCTTAAAAACCACCATAATAATAATTTGCATGAATGTGACCCATACAAATAAAGCAAGGATGTTGTCCCTGGAAACAAGCAAATGAATCTATGGTGACAGAAACCTGCATCAGTGGTTTTGGGGGTTGGGACTGATAATGAGGAGCATGAAAGAATTTTCTGGGGTAATTCTTTAACTTGATTTGGTAACACACACATACACGCTTGTCAAAATTAATCTAACTGCACATTTAAGATCTGCACATTTTACTATAGGTAAATTATATCTCTATAAAAGAAAAAGTACAAAAAACAAAAAGGGAGTCAGCAAAAAACTGTGCTTGCTGAGTATCACAATAGTCTTTAAAAACTATCTGGAGTGTGTGCCTATGAAAACTGAGTTTACCTAAAGCAATGAGTCTCCAACCAGCAGCATCAGCATTGCTGGGGAATCTGTAGGAAATGCAAACTCTTGGATCCCACCCAAGACCCTGCTGACTCTGACAGTCCAGGGGTGGGGCCCAGCGACCTGTGTTTTATACACCCCTGGTGAGTCTGAAACATGCTCAAGTCTACGTGAGCTAGAAGATTTCGGGTTCCCTCCACCACCTTCCCCACCACCGGAATGAAAAGGGGTGTTGTGGATCTTATCCCTGCCCGCAGACAAACCCTGCTCTCCTATCATCCTCTACTTCCCCACCAGCCCCCATTCAGCCCCACATGACCCCCTTGCTCCCCATTCCTCCCACTTCCGAGTCCTATGTCCAGACGCTGTCTTCACTCTGGCCCCATCTCCTCCTCACCTGCCCACTCACACAGGACCAGCCACTTGGGAGGACCCCAGGCTGTGCCGCCGGCCTAGGGCACGGGCCCCCTCCCTGGTCCTCACAGCCATTCTGAGTCTCATCTGCACTGTGACTGGTCCACTCCTTCCCACCATCCGCAGCTCACTTGGGCTAAGAGCCGCACTTGTGATCTGGGCCGGCGGTGAGGATGCTTTCGGGGAAGTGTGATTGGAGGACAGGTGCATAGTGCTTGTTCACCAATTTTTCCCTTCCCTGGTCACACCAGGGGCCCTTCCACATCTGCCGGCTGGCTGGGGGCTCCCTGCTCCATCCACACCAGGCACTCTGGCTCCTGGCTCTCTACTCCGTTTGGAGACCAATACCACACATCTGTCTGCCAAAGACAGCCTAGACTCTAAAACCAAGCAACAATAGCATGGACCCAGAGTTCCCACAACCCCCAGGGGCAGCACTCCTCGGGGCACGCTGACTTTTCAGAGAAGTGATAACAGCCACAGGTCAAGGGCATATTTATGGGCTTTAAGGAGCTTCACAATGATCAGTGTCCCGTGGAAACCTCACTCATAAGAATCCCATGAGGTCATCGTCGTTATGGTCCAAGTTTGACAGATGAGGAAACTGAGGACCATTCGTCTCCCTGACCCCCACCTCAACAGCATATGCCTTCTCACCGTGTGGGTGGCATGCCCCACTCAAGGGGGCAAAAATGGATTCTTGGTGGAAGAGGGTGAAAAAATCTTACTCTTTACATGTATGAAAGCATGATCTATAGAGAAATACTGCATATGCGTAGTATTAAAATTTCACAGGTGGGGCAATTAGGAAAACACTGTCTTCAGTGGCTGGGGGTGGTGGTAAGAGAAGGACAATCATGGGAAGGAGGTCGGGAAGTGCTCGGACAGAAGCACAGGATGACTCAAGACGGAACAGCTCTGAGCCGCTCCTCCAGGGGGCGCTCTGCCCAAGTGCCAAAACTTGGGTGTCAGCAAGTATTTCTCAAGACAAGCGGGTGTTGGTAACCTTGCTGGCCCAGGCCGGCCGCACAACCCGTGCTGAAGGGAAGGTCCTGCCAAGCACCCCAGGGGAGCCCTGCGGCAGCCCCTCCAGCCTCCACTCGGTGGCACTGTGGCCAGACTCGTCTGTAGAGGTACTTGCCCCCCTCCCCCCAACCACGGCCATTTGGGACGGGCTGGCAAGAGCCCCAGGAACAGCAGCAAGGTTACTTACTCGGGAACTTTTTTGCAAAGTGTGTGGGTTTGGGCGTAGATGCTGGGCCATGCTCTCCGGGGTTCCCTGTGCCAAAGAAGAAGGGGTTACTTTATGCAGCTCTTCCAAAGCAACCCCAGGGGCCAGCTTTGCCAGGGGCAGGCGGAGAGAGGGTCTACAAAGGTGATTTCCACGGACTTTCCCTACCCAATCCTTTACAGGAGCTAGAAACAAGGAGACAAAAAGACGAGTTTGGTGTGTCCCTCTTTTCTCTTAAAATGTAGCCGGGGTCGGGGCGCCTGGGTGGCTCAGTTGGTTAAGCGGCTGCCTTCGGCTCAGGTCATGATCCTGGAGTCCGGGGATCGAGTCCCGCATCGGGCTCCCTGCTCAGCAGGGAGTCTGCTTCTCCCTCTGACTCTCCCCCTCTCATGCTCTCTATCACTATCTTTCTCAATAAATAAATAAAAATCTTTAAAAAAAAAAAAAATGTAGCCGGGGTCAATGTTTTCTCTGCCAGTGCCCCGCTCCATGACCTCTAAAGCCTCTCTGAGGTTCCGCTTCTTCCGGTGTCAACAGGAAGGGACGAGCCCTTTGCTTGTGGCGATGAGGCCAAGAGGCCTCGTTCCTCACCCTCCAGTTTTTCCATCACCCTTCCCCAGACCAGCAATCACTGATGTAGCAGGAAAACAAATACGCATGGCCAATTCGTCTACAGCTGTACCCTCTACACAGAGCATGCCACGCCTGTTCCAGAGGCCCTTCTGCAAGGACACTCAGCTCGCCCAGCTGAGATTCAAGCCCTACCCCCAGGGTTACACGGTAAGATTCACTATGTGCCATGCTCTGTGCTAGGCACTGGGGAGAGTGTTGGATGAAAAACAGACCGAGCCCCTGCCCTCACAGAGACTGCAATCTAGTGGGGGAAGAACAAAATGACAGATACGCAAAGGCTCCCAAGGGATGATAAGGATCCTGGGACCTAGTCTGAGGAGTGGGAGTGGTGGTGACAGGGGAAGTTTGCTGAGAAATACAATGTTTCAACTGATCTCTGAAGGGTGAGAGGAGTGAACTGGTAAGGATGGTGGAGTCTGAGCCTTTTGGTCAGTGGGAAGGGCACATACAAAGGCCCTGTGGCAGGAAGCTTAGCATATGTGAGAGCTGCATGCAGAAAGATGTGTGGGAGGAGGAGGCGCTTCAAGGCTGGTGAAACGGACAAGGCCTGACCAGGCAGGGGCTTGTAGAACAGTGGCAAGAGCGTGGTCTGAAATCTGAAAGCAATGGAAATTCTCTGAACAGGGTGAGGGAAGAAGGTCCCAGGAGATCAGATTCACACTCTGAAAAGCTCTCTCTGGCTGCAGCAGGAGTGGATGCAGAAGGACTAGCTAGAAAGCTGCCACAGGTGGGGGCAACAGAAAGCAGGCAGGTGATGGCTGGCGGGGGGGCGGTGGACTGAGTCAGGAGAAATTTAAGAACTAAAATCTGGTCATGGATTGGATACAGGGGGGAAGGAAAGAGGGTGTCAGAGAAGAATGCCAGGTTTCTCTGACCCCAAAACTAGCCATTCCCCACCAACTACACTGATAATTTGGTGGGGAGTCTATTCAGAAGCCACCTGAGCCAGCCTCAAGATCACACACAAGTCCAGAAAGTCCCGTCGTTAGCATCAAGGTGCCCAGAAATGTTTTCGGAAGGATGGCTACGACTTAGGAGGTTTCCCCGTGACCTCCCAGATGGAGGGCAGATATGTCTGGACCCCTGCAACTCAAGCCCCAGTGTTCTGGATCAAGACCCTCCCCCCACCCCCAATGGGGGGACCCCTCCCATTTTAGGGGTCCCAGTAGGGGAGCTCGGGGTTTGCTAATGGCTACCTGAGCCAGTGGGTTCCTCGGGCTTCTTGTCCTGGGCCTGCCTGATATACCGCTTCAGCTCGTCTTTGAGGTCTGAGGTGCCCTGAGAGACACTCTTTATCAGCTCCTGATTCAGCTCCACCTTGGGGACGTAGACTGGCTTTGTGGAGACACCTTGCAGTTTTATCCCTTTCTGAAACAAGCCAGAGTGTTAGTTCAGGCAGCTCCACGGAAGCCAGGGCCCGGGCTCAGGCCTCATGAACCCCAGGAGGAGCTTCCCTGTGCTCACGGATGCTCAGTCCGATCACAGGCCAGAGATTGCTGGGAGCTAACGTGACACTTTCAGTCACAGCTCTCTGGATCTGGAAGGGCCCTCAGAGGCCACTCACCTACCAAGGGAGAAACTGAAGTCAAGAAATAACACGTGAGAAGGAAAGGGGAAAGGGGAGGGGGAGGGGAGGGGAAAAAGGAAAGGGAAAGGAAAGGAAAGGAAGCAAAGAAAGAAAAGAAAGAAGGGGCACCTAGGTGGCTCAGTCGTTAAGCGTCTGCCTTCGGCTCAGGTCATGATCCCAGGGTCCTGGGATTGAGCCACGCATCGGGCTCCCTGCTCGGCAGGAAACCTGCTTCTCCCTCTCCCTCTCCCCGAGCTTGTGTTCCTTCTCTCGCTATCTCTGTCAAATAAATAAATAAAATCTTTAAAAAAAAAAAAGAAAGAAAGAAAAGAAAAAGGAAACAACAAGCATCCTGCCAGGAACTCTGCCAACCAGTGGCAAGGACAAAGTTGGGACACAAATCTCCTGACCCCCGTGGATAATGCTCTTCTACTCCTCCCCCTGTGACTGGCCAAGCACAGGAAACCCAGGACCATCTCCAGCCCTCCAGGAACAGCTCTGAACACACGTTCTAAAACTGGACAGGGATGCCTCAAGGCACAAAGGGTTCAGCCAGGGCACATCCAGTGAAAAGGAAGAAACTGACAGAGGGTCCCACACTTTGAGATAAAATCGGGTCATACAGCATCAAGAGGCCCCAGGTAAGGACTCAGAATCCTTCTCAGAAAACTCTAGGCAGGGCGCCTGGGTGGCTCAGTTGGTTAAGCGACTGCCTTCGGCTCAGGTCATGATCCTGGAGTCACAGGATTGAGTCCCGCATCGGGCTCCCTGCTCGGCAGGGAGTCTGCTTCTCCCTCTGACCCTCCTCCCTCTCATGCTCTGTCTCTCATTCTCTCTCTCTCAAATAAATAAATAAAATCTTTAAAAAAAAAAAAAAAGAAAAGAAAGAAAACTCTAGGCAGCGGGCGCCTGGGTGGCCCAGTCAGTTAAGCGTCTGCCTTTGGCGCAGGTCATGATCCCAGGGTCCTGGGATCGAGCCCCGCATCAGGCTCCCTGCTCCGTGGGAAGCCTGCTTCTCCCTCTGCCCCTCCCCCCACACTCATGTGCACGCTCTCTCTCCCTCTCTCACAAAAATAAATAAAAATACTTTAAAAAAAAAAAAAAAAAGAAAGCTCTAGGCAGTTACTCCAACAAACAGGAAGGAACACTGAGATGAAAGTCAGGGGTGCCCAGCCCAGGCATGGAAAGAAGTCCATTCAGGGAGAAGAGAAGGTTCCCAGTCACTCCTGTACTCTCCCCAGGACCTACACAAGGAACCTGGTCCTCTGAGCTGTTGTTGCCCCATCGATGGGGCTCACGGGAACACGGGCTGCATGCCAGGAGAAGGGGGAGGTAATAAGGGAGCGGGCGGCCTGAACACAGCCAACAACAAGCGCATGTAAAACGGCGCCGCTGGGTGCGACAGCAGAGGACATGTGAGCTCCTCAATCACCAGTAATGGCAGAATAACGGGATCTGAGGAAGATGGGGGGAAGCTGGAGTGAGCCCGGAGAAAGGAGAAGATCTACCAGGCAGAGCAGGTCAGCCACGGTGTTCCCATCCAATGCCCAGGGTGTCTGGGGAATGGTGAGTGCTCTGCTGTGGTTACAGCATGGGGCATGGGCAGGGCGTGGGTGGCAAGAGAGGAGGGTGCTGGCAAAGACAGGGCCTGGTCACCCAGGGCCTTCAGAGACACTTCCAGGGTCCATGGGGAGGAGGGATGGAAGGAAGGGGGTGGAGGCGTTTGCAGCAGGCAACATTCTAAGATGGCCCCCAGGATGCCCACCTGGCCCAGGGGTGCACACCCTGTATAATCTCCTCCCCCTGAGTATGGGCAGGACAGTGAATGTGCTAGGACAGCACTCCTGTGATTCAGTTGCCTTATA
This sequence comes from Leptonychotes weddellii, assembly GCF_054177405.1. NCBI lineage: Eukaryota > Metazoa > Chordata > Mammalia > Carnivora > Phocidae > Leptonychotes > Leptonychotes weddellii. Next base: position 26,737,068 of record NC_138383.1, read on the forward strand.
TGGAAAAACTGAAGGAATATTGCAGATGTAATGAAGATCCCAAATCTGTTGGTTTTGAGTTCATCAGGAAGGTGAGTATCCTGGTGGGCCTGACTTAACCAGATAGGAGCCATTAAAAGGGACCAGGCTTATAAGAAAGAATGAAATCTTGCCATCTGCAACATGCACGGATCTGGAGAGTAGAATGCTAAGTGAAATAAGTCAGTCAGAGAAACACAAATACCACATGATTTCACTCATTTGTGGCAATTTAACAAACAAAACAAACGAGCAAAGGGGAAAAAGAGAGAGAGAGAGAGAGCCAAGCAGACTCTAGAGAACAAACTGGTGGTTACCAGAGGGGCGGGGCGTGGTGGGATGGGGGAACTAGGTGATGGGGATTAAGACCACACTTATCATGATGAACACTGAGTAAGGTACAGAATTGTTGAATCTGGTGTACATGGGGAAACTAATATAACAATGTATGTTAACTAGATACTGGAATTAAAATGTTAAAAAAAAAAAGAGGGGTGCCTGGCTGGCTCAGTTGGTAGAGCATGTGACTCTTGATATCAGGGTCATGAGTTCAAGCCCCATGTTGGGCATGGAGCCTACTTAATTAAAATTTTTAAAAAAGGAGAGAGAGACTAATAATCTAAGTAATCTAAGCAGAAAAAAAAAGGGACCAGGCTTTCCTGGAGGGAGAAATTCTCCACTGGCTTTGAAGAAGTACCTGGCAAGCCGAGAGAGGGCCACATGCCAAGGAACTGCAGCAGCTTCTGGGAACCGAGAGCAGACCTCAGCCAACAGCCAGCGAGAAAGGGGGCCCTCGGGCTGCACCACGGGAACTGAAGTCCGCCAACAACCACAGGAGCTTGGAAGACAACCCGCAGCTCCAAAAGGAATGCAGCGCAGCCAATCCTCAGCCGGCAAGCCCCTAAGCCATGCCCCGACCCCTGAGCCACGGAAAGTGTGAGATAGCAAATAAATGCTCTTCCAAACCAGTAGGTTTGTGGTAAGGTGTCCCAGGGCACAGAAAACGGACATAGCGAGTATCTCGGGGCAGCTCCCGGGGACCTCGTACAGCCCCGTCTCCCGGTGGCCTCACTGCACGTGTCGTCAACGGCATGTGGGCAGACAGAAAGTGCATTCGACCATGTCTTCGTCGAGACCTACCTCCAGAAACTCAAACTCGTCCCCCTTGGTCAGGGCAAGTTCAACTTCCTCCTTCAGAGCCTGGATCTCACTCTTCTTCTTGAGAAGGATCTGGTAAATGTTGTCAAACTTGGTATTGACCCTCTTCTCCTCTTCCTTTATCTTCCGTGTGGAGGTGGCCTCTGCGGCATCAATGAGCACCTTGATTTCCATGTATTCCTGTCTAAGCTGCTCCATCTTCCGATTTGTAGCCTCCTAACAGGGCCAAAACACAGGCGCATCCGTCAGAGAGGCAAGAAAGTTAAGGCTGTGGTACCAAGTGCCGGTGAGATGTGGAGCACCAGACTCTTACCTGTACTTCGCGGCGGGAAAAATGGGCACAACTGCTTTGGATGGGAATTTGGCAAAGTCTACTGAATCTCAAGGTGCTCCTACCCAATCCGGGGAACATCCTCTAGAAAAACACTCAAGATACCTGCCCCAGAGATAGACACAAGAATGCTCCTAAGCAGCATTGTTTGAATTAGCAGAACCCCCGGGAACAACCAAATGTCTATCAATAAGACACAAATCTGCAAATTATTCATAGGATAGAATATTAAATAGTAATGAAAATTAATGAACTGGGGCAACGCATGGACAAATTTCCCCAAGGGGAAAAAACAATGTGCAGAAGAAGAGTAGGGCGTGATGCTCTTTATATAAAGCTTAGGAACAAAGAGAATGGCTTCCTCTCGGTAAGAGAACACCCCTGGAGTTTGCCAGGGCACATGGCCGCCCCACCACAGGCTACCTCCCCAGCCACCCCTGCAGCTAGACTTGGCCACGGGACTAAGGTGCTCCCGGTGCAGCATGAGCAGAACGTTCATCTTCCCCGTCCCCTCTTCTGCAGGCTAGAACAAAGACGTCATGGCAACCCAGCTTCAACCAGAGGTGAGAAACCGCCTGCAGTAGTCGGGTAATAAGAAAAGTCTCTGAATCCTGAATGATCACATGGAGCAGAGACACCCCGCTAGTCTGGGCAGCTCGTATCTGGCACTGAACTGCCAAAGGGAGCAAAAGAAACTTCTATTTTATTTAAGCCTCTGAATTTGGCGGGGCAGGAGGTGCGGAGGTCGGGGGGTAATCTCTGTTAGCAGTTTAGCCCGCCCCCTCCAACCAGTACATGTACATTCCCGTAGGTGCCCTCATCTAAGCCGCACAGCCACCGTCGGGAAAACGTTGTGACTCCATTGTGCAGCTGGGAAAACCGAGGCTCAGAGATCTGCCCACAGGAGGGAATTATCACAGGCTATTATGTAACAGAGCTGGTATTCTCAGAACTCATCTAATTACACCACAGATACCACAATAAAACCAGACCCTACAGCTCGAGAGCAGGATATTTAAAACTCAAATCTTCTTTCATTTTTTTTTTTTTAAAGATTTTATTTATTTATTTGAGAGAGAGAGAGAATGAGAGACAGAGAGCATGAGAGAGAGGAGGGTCAGAGGGAGAAGCAGACTCCCCGCCGAGCAGGGAGCCCGATGCGGGACTCGATCCCGGGACTCCAGGATCATGACCTGAGCCGAAGGCAGTCACTTAACCGACTGAGCCACCCAGGCACCCTCAAATCTTCTTTCTACATAAAAATCTTCTTTCAGTATATTCCTTTAGGGGCGCCCAGCTGGCTCAGTCAGAAGAGCATGCAACTCTTGATCTTGGGGTCATGAGTTCGAGGCCCACGTGGGGTATAGAGATTATTTAAATAAATAAACTTAAAATATATATACATTCTTTTATTTATAATATCAAAAACCTTATAAAACTTATAAAAACTAGACCCCCAAAAAATCTCTAATTCTACCACTCCAATGCTTGTACTACTATCCTGTTACTATACTTCCAATCTTTTTCAGTCTTTTTTCCTACACTTTCTGTAATGGGCTGAATGATGCCTTCCCCCCGCCCAAAGATATGTCCAGATTCCAGAACCCGCAAAGGTTGCATTACTTAGCAAAAGTCTTTGCAGATGGGGCTCCTGGGTGGCTCAGTCGTTAAGCGTCTGCCTTCGGCTCAGGTCATGGTCCCAGGGTCCTGGGATCAAGTCCTGCATCGGGCTTCCTGCTCAGCGGGAAGCCTGCTTCTCCCTCTCCCACTCCCCCTGCTTGTGTCCCCTCTCTCGCTGTGTCTCTGTCAAATAAATAAATAAAATCTTTAAAAAAAAAAAAAAAACTCTTTGCAGATGTAATTAAGGTAGGAATCTTGAGATGAAGTTAACCTGGATTACCCACGTGGGCCCTAAATCCAATGACAAATGTCCTTATTAAGGACAGAAGAAAAGACAGAGAGGCTGTGAAGACAGAGGCCGGGGCTAGAGTGACACCAGCCACAAGCCTAGGAACGCCTGAGCCACCGGAAGCTGGAAGAGGCAAGGAAGGATTCTTCCCTAGAACCAGGAAGTGTGGCCCTGTCTTTGATTCTGAACTTCTGGCCTCCAGAACTGTGAGCGAACACACTTCTGTCCCAGTAAGCTGAGTTGGTGGTAACTGGTTACGACAGCCCTAGAAAACTAACACACTTGCTTTTTATAAATAGATGGACTCTAGTGTGTATACACTTCTGCTTCCTGTTTTTCTCCCATTTAAATCATAACCACTTTTTATGTCAGTACTTTTTTCCTCACGATCTTTTTTTTTTCTTTAAGTAAGCTCTACGCCCAACGTGGAGCTCGAACTCACAACCCCAAGATCAAGAGTCACATGCTCTACCAACTGAGCCAACCAGGCGCCCCTCTATTACTACTTTATAGCCCTAATTTTTAATGATTGCCCCTGTCCTCCCCACACCAAGGTCAGGGCTTATGCATTGTCTTCAGTTTACGTCTACAAAGGATCTTTCCTGGGGACATAGCTTTCTGGATGTCTTGCAAGGTGGATATCTATTCCCGACACCGTGCGTGAAGCCAACCGGAGCCCAGGGCCGAGCTGGCAGTGGAGAGCCCGGTCACTCACCCGCACATCCTGCTGCCTGGCTCTCACCTCCTCAAGCGCCCTCGAGGCACCGTTGATCTGGCTGTAGATGACAGTCAGCTTATGCTTCAGCTTGGTCTGCAGAGGAAACAACCAGCATGAGAACTCACCTCAGCCCAGCCCCCAACACCAGGGACTGGCCCTGGAATCTATCCCATAGGTGCTTCTGCGACCCCGAGTCTTGCCTGCCTGTAGTTTTTGAAGCATTCGCCTATTTATTGCCTCCCTTCAAACTTCTAGAGCAACAGTACAAGAAAGAAGTTACAAGCATAGGATTTGGAGACAGACCAACTAGGGTACCAGCCCCTGTTCCCAGCTGTCCGAGCACCTGTCACCTGTGTCCTCGGCCAAGAAAGAGATACAGATGTTCCCACCTCCCAGGGCCAGTAGCAACGTGAGAAGTCAGCACAGTGCCTGGATTTTAGTAAGGACAAACCAAAGGTCAGCTTGTAGGATTAGGAGCTTCTTCATTAGCCCCCATTTTACAGACGATGAAACAGAGGCCAGGCGGCCAGCAAGGGGGCCGAGAACGAGCTGGAGGGGTTGCTTCAGTGATGGCAAATGAGGTCGTTCCAAGTCAGCCCTCCCCCTGCAAACAACCGCACAAGCAAACTGCTGGGAAGAAGAATCTGCTTCACGACAATGGAGAGCTAACTAAGCAGGGAAGGATGACAGCCAAGATCTGGGAGAAGGCAATCCAGAGAGGTAAGCCTGGCCTCTGGGGTTGCTCTCCCAGAACCATCTGCCGATTCCAGAAGACAGCTGGAAGAGTCACTGTCAACCTCGGGGAAGTAGGGGGACAAGAGAGTCCAAGGCTCCTTTGGCCCCCCGGGTGGGGACCTCCACAGGCTACACGCTAGGAATAAGGATGAACAAGCGGTAGCCCAGCCCCCCAACAGCTCAATCCCTGAAACTGAATTAAAGTGACTCAGAATTGCTAAGTCCCTAGCAACCTCCAGGAACCAAGGCCAATTACACACGAAGGAGGTTAATACCATCCAAGGCCTCTTAGCATTTCTATAAATTTTCAGAATCAATATCGGGAGTGTCCTCCCTCCCTGCTCAGGTGAAATGCTGGGCCACAGAAATGGGGAGGGAAAAAAAACCCAGCACCAGAATAATAGCAGTTAGTGTTTCTTATATATGCACTGCAAGCCAGGCTTCACAGGTGTTAACTTACTTAAAGCGAAGAACAACACTATATAAGGTGGGAGTTACCTGTCCTTTATAAATAAGGACATCGAAGAACAGTCACATCACTGTTAACTGGTGTTACAAGGTCCCGGTGTTATAATTAAAGCACTGAGTACACAGGAAATGTCTAGGAAAAAACATTTACTTCCCCTAACCAGCTGGCTCAACACCCTCCAGCCTGCCCCCTCCACTTCCCTGCCTCTCCCACTCCACTAGAGATATCAGGTCTAAACTTGACCTTGAATCTGAATTTGAACAACCCAGTGACAGTCACATATAAGGGAATGGAAGCAGAGATCAAGGTCACACTAGCTTGACCCTGAAACCCCAAGTTACTGGTGATGTTTCATATTCAACCTCTGTGACAATGCCCTTCAACCTGGCCTCTTAAAAGTGGCCAAGATAAACTGTGGGCCAAAGGCAGAAGGCCAGGCCAAGGCAGATCTGGACTCACAGGCCTCGGAGCTGGAAGAGAACTCAGAACACCCGGGCACTGGGTTCCATCTCCAACAGCCGCGCTCAGCAGTGCACCCCAAAACTCTGTGTTTTGGAAAGTTTTATCCACCATTAATGAAATGTATATATGACAGTCCCCTGACGGCAGAGAGAGGGACCTATGTGGCTCCAGACAAAGGAAAGTGGCCCAGGGACTTCAAGAGAGGCAACAATCCCCTCATTGAGGGTAGAGAACTTTTTGAAGTTCTGAGGATCTGTTCACAGATTGGGGACTTGAGTCCTCCATGAGGACGTGGGAGGCACCGGAGTCCCGAGTCCACCCCGCACCACTGGCCAAGACAAGGCAGCCACCCAAGGCCGGGGCACTGCCCAGATACGGCTGGCTCTGTCCCAGTACGGAGGGGCAGCGGGGCTAGAAAGGGAGGCTGATCGAAGGACTTGGCAAGCCAGGACAATGGTGGGGACCAGGGAGGTGGCAAGGTCAGGCCTGTTACAAGGATTACAAAGCCCAGCGTGTACAACAAACAAGTACGCTGGGTGCAGACTCCAGCTCCAGGCCCCAGGCTGGGAGCCAGGTGTAGCTCCAGGCCAGGCTGAGAAGAACTCTCCGGCCCCTACTTGCCTTCTGCCTCCATGGATAAGAACTTCTAGAAGAGCCTTTTGACGGGAGCCAGCCGCCCGGTCCTCAGGGACAGGCCCAAGCACCCCGAGGCAAAGAAGATATGGGCAGCCTGACACCTCCGCCCCAGCAAGCTCTCTCCTACCCCAGCTGCTCAGAAATTACACCTGCAGTGCTTAGCACTCACCCAGCGAGGAAGCAGAGTCAGAATTCAAACCTAGGTCTCAACACCCAGGCCGAGGTCAGAGCCAACCAGCCATCTGACGCAGGGACCTGCCTATGAAGCACTTCCCACCTCATCCAAGCTCATCGCCCCGGAGCCTCCTGACCACCCTTGCAGATCAGGAGGAAATGCTATGAATCCCATTTTACAGATGAGGCAGCTGAGGCTTGGCGAATTGCAGTGACTTGGCATAAATAAACCACAGCTGACACGGAGCCATGTTCTGGCCCGAAAGGCTTGGCAGGTTCTTTAGGGAGGCAAGTGGAGACGCAGGTGACCGCGCCTGACATGGTTGTGCCTCAGGGGTCAACTCTCAGACACTGCCTTGAGGTCTGGCCTCTGAGACTCAGGGAAGAAGTCCTGAGGGACCCAGCTCAGATGGAGAAGCAGACGGGGCCCGGGAAGGGCTATGGCTGCTCAGGAGCAAGGCCTGCACCCTGGTCCTGGTGCTGCCGCAAACCTCAGCCAGGCCTCCTATCTCCTCCGACAACAGAACAGTCCTTGCTCTCCACGACAGGGCCTCGAGAATTAAAGGCAATCTGGCCACACTCTGGAGCTCAGGCTGATATAAAAAAGGTGGTCCCACTACACCTTTTCAGCCTCTGCCTTGAGTCCGCGAGGGAAGTTATGATCCCCCAAACCACTAACATCATCAGAGACCTGGAAGGCCCCTTAGGGAGCCACCTGGTCCCACCGCCTCGATTTACTGATGAAGACTCGGGCCCCGGGGCCAAATGCTGTGCTCGAAGTCGCACAGCCAGGGCGGAAGTCACTATGGCGCAAGACTTTGGTTCTGCCTGCGGGTAGTAGCCAGACCTATCTGGCACTCTGCCCACCCTTCTGCTCATAACAATCCTCCCTGGTCACTAGAACTCTGGCTCACCAAAAGTTTTTGCTCACATGACCTCAAGCCTCCTGGAATGTCCCATGCTCCATGAACTCGGATATCAGGCTGGTCATGGGGAAAAGCAGCAAACTGTAGAGTCGAACCAGCCGGGGTCCCAATGCCTGCTTAACCACCTACTGGGTTAGCTGAGGCTAAATTAACTTCTCTGGACCTCCATTTCCTCAACTGTAAAATGGACCTAATTATATCCACCTCTTGGATGCTGCCCAGATTTAATGAGGGAACAGAGGTAACCTCCAGGGCTCCTATCTGACGCCGAAAACCCTCGACTAAACACCATCAGACAAGTACGAGGCTCAAGGCAGGCAACTTCGTCTGTCTTCAGTGGGGGAAGAGGGTGGACCACGGATGACAGAGGAGGACTAGATGTTCTCCTTGCCCCTTTCTATTCGGACATCGGGGACGCCCCTGCCCCGGCTCTCAGGCCCAGCAAGGCCCACCCTCCTACCCCAGGTGGTCCGCGGTGGGCCACGATGCCCACGGCGGCTCCCTCCGCACCCCCCAGCCCAGACTGCCCCCCAGTGCCCGTGCCCTCGCCCGCCACCACCTACCTCCAGGTCGGCGCTGGCCTGGCTCAGGGACGCAGGCGAGCAGGCCTTGTGCTCCACCAGGCAGATGTGGCAGATGCACTCATCATGCTGGGGGCAGAAAAAGTCCCGCAGCCGGTTGTGCTGGGGGCACTTGCGGCGCATCAGGTCCCGGACTGGGGCCTGCAGCTGGTGGTCCCGGAAGGCGGGGCTGTCGAAGTGCGGCTGCAGGTGCTCCTGGCAGAAGGAGGCCATGCACACCAGGCACGTCTTGACGGCGGGCTCCTTCAGGCAGTGGTCGCAGGCCACCGGGCCCGCCGGGCTGGGCGCGGCGGCGCGGGCGGGCGGCTTCCAGCCGTCGGGGGGCGGGGGCGCCGCCCGGGCCTGCTCGGCCTGCAGGAACTGCTCCACCACCGCGCACAGCACCGTGTTCTTGCGCAGCTGCGGCCGCGCGTGGTAGACGGCGCGGCACTGCGGACACAGATACGGCGGGCCCTGGACGGCCCACGTCTCGTCCAGGCACGAGCCGCAGAAGTTGTGGCCGCACGGGGTGGTGACCGGCACCTTGAAGGGCTCCAGGCAGATGGAGCACGACAGCTCCTCGGCCAGGGGGACCAGCTCCGCCATGGCGCTCCTGCGGGACGGGAAGGGACGCGCGCGGACGGCGGCCGCGGAAGACGAACGACCGCCTGAGGCCCGCGAGGAAACGAAACTGAGCGGCGGGCGGGGCGGGCCCCGCGGCCCTGCAGGAAGTCACGTGGGGCGGGGCGGGCCCGGCCGGGCCGCCGGGGGGGTCCCGGGGCGCGGGGCGTCGTGGCGCGCGCGGAGCGGGTCGGCCCCGCCGGGTGGGCGCGGGCGCCGGGCTCGGGGCCTCAGTTTGTGCCCCCGAGCCGCAGCGGTTTCTGCTCCCCCCCGGCCCCGGCGGAGGAGGAAACCTGCGCGGCAGGTGGAGAACCCCGGCCCGGTGGCGCTTCTGCCCCGGCGCGCCCAGTGCCTTCCTGCGGCGAACTCACCCAGACCCGCGCGGCCCGGTGCGCGCCCGCCGGCGAGACTGTCGATCCGCGCTGGCCTTAAAGACCAGCCGCCCCCTTTTTAGACGCTTCCCTCCTCCCCTCCTGGCTGGGCTCTGGCACATCGGGGTATGGTCCTTGAAGGCCGGAGCCCCTGGGCCCACACTCAAAAAGCTCGCCGTTTCTTTCCATACCAACCAATAGAACATGCAGTTTTGTTTTGTTTTTTCCAGTTCTACTTTACTGGGGTTTGCAGATATCCCAGTTTTAACAAAGGTTTTCTCTCACTCACACACAATAATTTTGAAACAAATGTTTTTCTCAAAATCGTTTATTTAGATTTATTTCCTTTCATTCGTTCAGCTCTGTTCCCCTGGCCTGGGTGTGGGGAAAGTGGGTGTACAGGAGGGGGAGAAGTATTCAAGAGAGGGGATGGGGGACAGAAAAGAGAGGTAGGGTTTTGGGAAGAGTTAGCCAGAGTTTGCACTCGACAGGGTGAGCAGCAAAAATAAGAAAAAAAAATAAATGTCTTAAACTGCTAAAAGTAAAAGCTACCGTTTATGGGGCACCTACTCTGTGCAAGACAAGTCACATACCTTATCTCTTATCCTTACAAAGGCTAGAAGACAGAATTTATTATGTCCATTTTACAGATGAGGATCACATACTTTGTTTTGTTTTGAAGATTTTATTTATTTATTTGAGAGAGAGAGAATGAGAGACAGATAGCAAGAGAGGGAAGAGGGTCAGAGGGAGAAGCAG
>NC_138383.1:26747414-26765768 GCF_054177405.1 Leptonychotes weddellii
CAGAGCCACTGCGGACTTATTTTGTACATTTTGTACACATGTGGTTTCCTTTAGATTCGGTGCTCTCCTGGGGACCTTTCCTGTACAGCATGGTGAGTAGAGGAGTTCCCACCTCTGCACCCTCGGTGGTAAGCAGCACAGCTGATCTCCCCTGGCTCCGTGCCCAGGACAAACAGGCTAGCTGGGTTTGCCTAGGAGGTTGACACTGCTCTCTGGGCAAATTTAATGAATTTAATGAACCATCAGCCCAGTTCCCCATTGCTCTGGGTATAAGAAACACAATGTTTAAAATCTCTCCAACTTTCGGGCGCCTAGGTGGCTCAGTCGGTTGAGCGACTGCCTTCGGCTCAGGTCATGATCCCAGGGTCCTGGGATCGAGCCCCGCATCGGGCTCCCTGCTCAGCGGGAAGCCTGCTTCTCCCTCTCCCGCTCCCCCTGCTTGTGTTCCCTCTCTCGCTGTCTCTCTCTCTGTTGAAAAATAAATAAAATCTTTAAAAAAAAAAAATACTGCTCTGAAATTACACTAGACGCTTTCTCCTCTAACTGTGTGGTCTTTGGCAAGTTACTCAATATTACGTTGAGAGGAGTTAGATGTGTCACTACTTGAAATCCACAGGCTAATCCTGTAATGTTCAGGGCTGGCCACTGAGCACTTGCTATTTCCTCATCTAGAACAGGACCACCAGCCCAGGACAAGTGAGGCAAAGACTTAGTCTCTGGCAGGTACTTTTTGCCCAGCATCTTTCCTCATCTCCCTTCTTCTCTCTCACTCCTGGAATAAACGGTATAGAGTTTCCACATTGGACAATGATCTGATTTCCAGCAAGAATACATACAGCTACGGGGCACCTGGGTGGCTCAGTCGGTTAAGTGTCTGCCTTCGGCTCAGGTCATGATCCCAGGGTCCTGGGATCGAGCCTCACATTGGGCTCCCTGCTCAGCAGGGAGTCTGCTTCTCCCTCTCCCTCTGCTGCTCCCCCTGCTTGTGCTCTCTCTCACTCACTCTCTCTCAAATAAATAATTAAAAAAAAAAAAAAAAGGAATAAATACAGCTACATTTTACATGGTGGTCCAGTACACACACAGCTATATGTAAATTCTGGGGTTTAAGATTTTATTTATTTGAGAGAGCGCACGTGTGCACACGAGCTGGGGGAGAGGCAGAGGGAGAGGGAGAGGGAGAAGCAGGCTCCCCACTGAGCAGGGAACCCCATGGGCCTTGATCCCAGGACCCTGGGATCATGACCTGAGCTGAAGGCAGCTAGCCACTAAACTGAGCCACCCAGTGGTTCAATCTGTTTTATAAAGAAAACTGAAATGTACTGGATGTAGTATTTTTCTATCCTAGTGCATCTTTCAAAGAGGTCATGACCCCCAATTTGACATCATGACCCTTCCAGTAGGCTGCTATTTGTAGTTTGAAAAACACCACTACAGAGGAAAAAGGGGACTCATGAATTGAGTCTGAAGAAATAATCTGAAGAAAACACACCCTGAGGTCAACACTTCCCTTTGATCTAGTCAATGTTTACTAATTATCTTTTTTAACTGAAGTAAAACTGACATATAACATTAGTTCCAGGTGCACAATATGACTCGGTATTTGTATACACTCATTGCAAAACGATAACCACAATAAATCTAGGTAACATCTACCACCATACATAGTTACAGAAAACTTTTTGTGATGAGAATTTTTTAAGATCTACTCTCCTAGCAACTTTCAAATATGGAATACAGTATTATTAACTATAGTCACCATGCTGTACGTTACATGCCTATAACTTATTTTATAACCGGAAGTTTGTACCTCTTACCCCCATTGCTCATTTTGCCCACCCCCACCCCCTACCACTGGCAACCACCAATCTGTTCTCTGTATTTGAGTTCCTTTTTTTGGGGGGGGGGGAGGGGGTTGTTTAGACTGCATATATGAGATCATACAATATCTTTCTCTGACTTATTTCACTTAGCATAGTATCCTTAAGGTCCATCCATGTTGCCACAAATGGCAAGATTTCCTTTTTATGGTTGAATAACAAGTACATACATATATATATACCACATTTTCTTTACCTGCTCATCCACTGATGGACACTTGTTTCCGTATCTTGCCTACTGTAAATAATGCTGCAATGAACATAGGGCATACTGTTTTCCAAAGTGGCTGCACAGCGGATTCCCTTTTCTCCACATCCTCACCAACACTCATTATTTCTTGTCTTTTTGATAATATCCATTCTAACAGGTGTGAGGTGGTATCTCATTGTGGTTTTGATTTGCATTTCCCTGATGATGATGTTGAGCATTTATTCATATGCCTGTTGGTGCTTACTATACCTTAATTTGTTTTTCAGACCCTGGAAAGAAAGTGTGCTATGCAAGAACCCCAGTGCCAAGATCCCATCATTCACATTGACCTCACACTTTCTGGAGTAATACTTCTCATTACAAATCAATAAATCCGGGCGCCTGGGTGGCTCAGTCATTAAGTGTCCGCCTTCGGCTCAGGTCATGATCCTGGAGTCCCGGGATCGAGTCCCGCATCGGGCTCCCTGCTCGGCAGGGAGTCTGCTTCTCCCTCTCCCACTCGCCCTGCTTGTGTTCCCTCTCTCGCTGTCTGTCAAATAAATAAAATCTTTAAAGAAAAAAATCAATAAATCCCCATCTGATACACATCAGTGTCATGCAGGTTAAAAGTTGACAGCATCACCAGCCCAACAGCTCCTAGATCTGATGAATCTCATTGGACTAAACTGTGCAACACCAGACTCTTCAGTCAAAACAAAACTTCCTCCCCAGAACATTACTATCTCTCGCGTTATTGTGAAACAAGACAGCAATTTGCAATACTCAACTAAACATGATGACTCAGCATGGAAGTTTAGTTCAATATGGTTTTATTTAAAAATCTGCGAAGCTGAAGGAGGAACCTGATCTTTTGTTAAAAGGAAGCAATTTTCACAGTATAGATTTAGCCATTTTAGCTTTGTGTTGAATAATAACAGAAACTGAAGTTTCTGTTCAGTCCTCACTCAGCCAGGTGCTTGGGATCTTGTAGCAAGATAACACGTTCCCTGGTCTGAACTCATAGGAGATCCCCTCACCCAGGTGGAACACCAGTTCATCCCAGGCAAACACACGAGGTCTTATTTTCACTGCTCTACACAGGGCTCTGAAAATCCTCAATTTTAAAGTTGAGAAAAATGTGAAAGGATTCCTTAACTCATTGCCTGCAACAAACCCAGCTACTTTTTAATTCTTGACAGTTACAATTATAAAATACTTGCAATTTATAAGATGTTCCATATTTAATGAAACAACCCGAATGTTAAAAAATTAGGTCAAGTAACATGCTTTCATGTTTTAAAACGTTACTTAATAAAACTTACTAAGACAAGATATGCAGCATTTTCTTGTACTTGGTGTTATAAACTCCTACTGACGATGGCTACTTGATGGTCAAAAAATAAATAAAAAAGAGAAGAAACCATATATACTGATATGTAACAATGCCTGCAGGGAATGTCATGTTTTAAATTTTGTTACTGGAATTAAGCCTGGAAGAAGAAAAAAAAAAAGATCTACAAAAAGCAACACCCATGTTATTTTAAATGATGAGGTAGATTTTTTCCTATGCAGTAAAAGTGAACAAAAAAATGCATACAACTTTCAAATCTTTTTTTTTTTTTTAAAGTTCAGATTATAGTCACTTTCACCAACAAGACATTCATAAACTATGAGGTGGAGAGGTCATCCTCAAGCAGGCTCTGTACTTGGTCTGGTACTTGGAGAATCAACAATCAATCTTGGATCAATCAGCTCTCTCCAAAAAACAGTGATCTGAGGAAAAACACAAAATATTTGGTTTAGAGGCTTCATTTGGACATCATACAGGTTTCAGTCGGTTAAAAACGTCAGTCAAGTAAATTTCCATTTGTGCAGAATGGTTGAAGACCTGGAATGATCTGAGTCCCAGTAAGCTGAATTCAATTAAGGTAAAAGAATTGTTTACCTAGAATGCAACTACACTTTACATTAAACACATTTCACCTTTCCTTCATTTCCAGCAAGGGTAGGGATGGGCTGGGCTGGGTTGTGGGGCAGCTGGTTCCCCAGGGTCAATAGGATTTGCTCAACAGGACCCTGTGGCTCAGCGGCCCACAGACTCTTCACAGGCAGATGTGCCCCTTAAGGGTTATCAGTGGACTCCTTATGCTCGGTTGCACAGCTCTATCCTGTACGGCCTAAAACTAGGAGGCGGTTCATGTTTTACCAAGAGCGAACAAATGCTAACACTCGGCCATGTGGACGAACCATGAGGGCCATCTAGTGTCAGAGAACGGTAGCTCTGCTTCAAGCCCCAGTTTAATAAAGCCTAGAGAGGAGTCCAAGGTTAATTTTCCAATGTAGTTTCCAAGAATACATTTCAACAAAAAAGTGAAGAGGCATACGTTGCAAATAAAGAAGTTCAGGAGACTTGGCCAAATCTGTTGATCCTACCACAGACCCTAAAAATGTGTTTTTGGAATAAATCCCTAAGAGTGTCATCTATCCTAAAGACAAAGGAAAACAGTCTGGTTAGGGTTTCTACAAGTTTACATTTCTAAAATGTGAGTTTGCAATACTGAAAGTTACAGAATAATATCCATAACATTTCAAATATAAACACCTTAAGAGGAAGCATTTTCTTAAATATAAATTCTATTTAGTTTAATGCTAGCATAGCCTTGTCAGCAACTCTGGAAGTCTGGCTGCCTAAAAGCTCTAAACCAGGTATTTCCTAAAATGGCAATTTAAGGATTTAAACAGAAGTCAAAAGACAGAATCACGGTAACATCTGGGAGGTAGTAGTGACTGCAAGGAGACATGATGGAGATTTCCAGGGGGGCTGTTAACGTTCTGCTTCTTGACCCAGGTGCGGGTGACATGGGTATGTTCATTTATGACAATCCTTCAAGCTATATACTATACATACTTTTCTCAATGTATATATCAATAAAGTTTTTAAAAACGCTACTCTTCTCTACTGAAGCCCTTACATAACTATGTTTTTATGCAACTCTACAGTCTTCAATCAGACTTCGTTATTCGTGCACCTCGTCATGTAGGCTCTTTGAGATCCAAGATGGCACCCTAACCTGGCACTGGGCACTGAAACTGCCACCCTGTAGGCAGACCAGAGATCCCAGGGCCAAGATCTTTTATGACTTTAATATAGGCAGTTCAGGAAGCCTCAATGTCACCTTCCAGACCGCCAGCAGCCAGTCAAGAGAACAGACGACCAAGCGACCCCAAGAAGAGAAGCGTGCCTACCCTCTTCTCCTGCGTCACAGCATACTCCACTACCTCAGTTCCATTTTCGTTGTGATAAACCAAATCAAATTTCCCAGGTTCTTTCATGGCTGAAACCAGACGGTAGGAAGGAGAGACAATAAGTCATTTCCCAGTAGTGAAAATGTTCCTCTACAGGGAATTTATATCATTAGAAAAACAACCACAAACAAATTGTCCATTGATGTGGAGGCTGGGTACACACATGAAAGCATGGAGTGCTCAGTGACAGGAGACCCTTAGAAAACGCTGTAACAGCAGACGAGAGCTTCTTGGCCATTTATCAGAGACAATCTCTCCTTCATCGAAAAAAGAAATGAGCTTGATACACTGTTACCAGTACTCTCAGAAAAGATTATGTGTAACCATTAGATAATCCAAAAGATAATTGATATGTTCCAGCCGGGAAAGGTAATCTGAAACTGCAAAATTTGTCTATCTTGCTCTGTCCTCAGAAATTAAACATACTTACTACTTGGTAATACAGCAGTCCTCGCTTTGTATGGTAGTGCGGGGTCATAAAAATGACCATGTAGGCTGAAATTATGTAGAACAATCTGAATAATCAACAGGGAAAATTATGATGGTCCCATGACATTTTAAAAATTGTTGAAACATTAAAACCCCTACTGTACTGAGAGATGAAAAGTAGCAAAACTAATACTTATTTAGTACACTGTAATCTAAACCACCAGAAAGACAGAATTAGTGTTCTATTTCTTTGTTAAGAAACTTATCCAGGCACCTGGCTGGCTCAGTCGGTAGAGCATACGACTCTAGACCTTGGGATCGTGAGTTCGAGCCCCGCTTTGGGTGTAGAGAAGACACAAAAATAAAAAAATCGTTTGGGTTTTTTTTAAAGAATTTATTTTTTTATTTGACAGAGAGAAAGACAGTGAGAGAGGGAACACAAGCAGGGGGAGCGGGAGAGGGAGAAGCAGGCTTCCCGCTGAGCAGGAGCCCAATGCAGGGCTTGATCCCAGGGCCCTGGGACCATGACCTGAGCCGAAGGCAGACGCTTAACGACTGAGCCACCCAGGCGCCCCTAAAAATAAAAATCTTAAAAAAAAGAAAAGAATATGCTATTATCAAGGGTGGTCTGAACAGTGCTCGCCTTCCTGTCACATAACGACAACACTGAGTGAGAATCTTTTCTACACCTTGCAGAAGCAGCAGGCTCCTTTCTAAGTGTGCATCAGCTTTCAGTATTTTATCCTTTGAGCTCTTAACATCATCATGAAATAGCTCTTAGAGCTTCTTTGCTTCTTTTTTGCAACTGTGTGACGTTTTTGCTGATGTCACTTTGGGGACCTCTTCATCCCTTCTGTCACCACCATCCTTCCTCATTTATGTCAAGAAGTTCCCATGAACTGCAGTGCCAACATCCCCACGGTCAGCTGTTTCTTCTGACCCCACTTCACTTGAATTCCACTTGGATGTCACCTCTAGGATCATCACTTTTTGCTTCTTTGTTGTACTTTCAGCCTTGTTGACCAATTCCCTACCTCAACGTCCATTTTTGTAAAATGCCATGTGGGTTTATCCCTGAGAGTCAAGGAGGCAGCACAAGTACACGCATTGCATGTGGAGTAACAGACGCACAGGGACCAATCACCGGGAGACCTGGAAGTGACATGACTGGTCACTGACCGTGATGTGCACCTGTTATTGACATAGTCGTCTGTGGACCGAAAAGCTAGCAGTTATTCACAGCTAACAGCATCCCTAATGTCATTGGGAACTGGTGTTATTTAACCAAACCACGGTAACTAAAGGTCCTACAGATATATGTATCAGAACCATGCAAAGCGAGGACTACCTGTATTTCTATTAGTGAACAGATAAAGCCACTTCTAGATGCTCCAAAGAAGAAAAGTTCCAGGTGGATGCTCTCACTGCCAATCACCTGACAAGCAGTGATCAGGCTGTATCCATGGAATCTGACCATGGACAAACTTCCACCGTTCCTAGGAAGGGAGATTTCTTCAAATAAAACCTAATCAGAAGAAAGCTGGAAAACCAATTTAAGTTATATCTAATCATTTACTTAACATTTTAATTGCCTTAGGGCCTGCTAAGAAAAAGGGATCTCGGGCGCCTGGGTGGCTCAGTTGGTTAAGCGACTGCCTTCGGCTCGGGTCATGATCCTGGAGTCCCTGGATCGAGTCCCGCATCGGGCTCCCTGCTCGGCAGGGAGTCTGCTTCTCCCTCTGACCCTCACCCCTCTCATGTGCTCTCTCTCATTCTCTCTCAAATAAATAAATAAAATCTTTAAAAAAAAAAAAAGAAAGAAAAAAAGAAAAAGGGATCTCCCCTGCTCTCTGGCCAGGGACCCCTACAACACAACCCAAGTGAAGCCATATACAGTAAAAGCTCTCTTATTCCCGGATTTTAGAACCAATAATAGGTGAGATGAATCAGGGATAAAGCAGGGAAGCATTTGAAATAATATGTGAGAGTAGGCATGCACATATACTTCAGACATTTTATTTTGACTTCACACACAAAAGTATGTTTTTTAAAAGAAACCAATTCTTTTAAAATAGAGCTGAGTAGGTCTTAGGAGCCTGCTGATTAGAGTTATCTTTCTTTTATAAACCATATACTTAATATATGTCTGCAATTTCTACAATTACAAGTTCTGAGTTTTTTTTTAAAGGGATGCAAGAATGCAAACACTAGCAAGGCAGTCTAAGTTCAGAATCTTCCTAGATCTTTACCAGATTCCTCCCAATCTCTTTTGGCAGATCCATAATTCAATAAATTTCTTAGTTACACTCTTGGGTCAGCATTCAATCTGGGTTTCATGAAATAATTCATTTTGCAATCAGTGCTCATCAGTTTATGTCATTTTTATGAAATTACATAATTACAGGAATAAGAACAACTTGCCTAACAGCTTTGGAAACAACTCCAACAACCCTCAGTGGACATACACCTCCCCTAGAGGGAGCGCGGGTCCCCAGAGCTGCTCTGTGCCCACAGGGGTAGGGGAGAGTTGGTCACAGAGGCCAAGGCAGAGAGCAGCTCCTGGGTATAAAAGCTATTTAGAAACCAACGTAGATATGAAGAGCCTAAATTTTCAAATTCTTTTCTAGAAGACTCACCAGGTAAGGATGAAAGAATTTCTATATCTACTTGCTGGGTCTCTGGATTGTGGCTTAGTATTTTTCCTTCCTTTCAAAAATAAAAGTCCAAGTCAAAAACCAACATGTGAAACATTGAGAATATACTAAAACCACCGAATTATACACTTTAAAACAATTAAAATGGTGAATTTTACATTATATAAATTTTATCTCAATACTAAAACTTTTTTGGGGGCGCCTGGGTGGCTCAGTCGTTAAGCGTCTGCCTTCGGCTCAGGTCATGATCCCAGGGTCCTGGGATCGAGCCCCACATCGGGCTCTCTGCTCGGCGGGAAGCCTGCTTCACCCTCTTCCATTCCCCCCTGCTTGTGTTCCCTCTCTCGCTGTCTCGCTCTCTGTCAAAATAAATAAAATCTTTAAAAAAAAAAAAACAAAAAAAAAACTAAAACTTTTTTTAGGGGCACCTGGGTGGATCACTTGGTTAAGCGTCTGCCTTCGGCTCAGGTCATAATCCCAGGGTCCTGCATCGGGCTCCCTGCTCAGCAGGGAGTCTGCTTCTCCTTCTCTCTCTCTGCCCCCCTCACCCCCCACTTATGCTCTCTCTCTCTCAAATAAATAAAGTCTTAAAAAAATTTTTTTAGGGGTGCCTAGGTGGCTTAGTCATTGAGCGTCTGCCTTTGGCTCGGGTCATGATCCCAGGACCCCAGGATCGAGCCCCACATAGGGCTCCTTGCTCAGCAGGAAGCCTGCTTCTCCCTCTCCCACTCCCCCTGCTTGTGTTCCCTCTCTCGCTGCCTCTCTCTGTCAAATAAATAAAATCTTTATAAAAAAAATTTTTTTTAAATAAATCAACCTGTAGGAGAAATAAAACTCCCACACCTCAAGCCAGTATTTTCCCTGGTCTAAATCATCCCAGAGGCAAGTACCACACAACTAGGGACA
The DNA here is from genome assembly GCF_054177405.1 of Leptonychotes weddellii. NCBI lineage: Eukaryota > Metazoa > Chordata > Mammalia > Carnivora > Phocidae > Leptonychotes > Leptonychotes weddellii. Next base: position 26,756,780 of record NC_138383.1, read on the forward strand.
GCCCCTATAGCCCAAAGCCTGCTAATTCTTCAAACTAGCCAATCCAAAACTACCTGCCCCATCCTGCCTTGCCAATCCCACGGAAACCCCAATAAAGGCTCTGGCACAGGCTTTCTCCTCACTCCTGCTTCTGCCTCCGAATGACGTCCCCCAGGGACGCTTTCCCCCAGGGGCCTGCCTGATATGCATTCCCTGCTCCCTCGGGAAATGTAAGTAAGAAATTCTTTCTTCATTGCACTGACTTCTGCGGTGTCACTCAGTCTCCTCCATCGATTAAAATCCCGCAGGTAGGTGCGTACACGTGAGACAGGGTCGGAGCGGAGGAGACTACGTTCTTTGAAGACAGATTTGACTTCTGAAGACAAGCTTCAGGAATAAAGCCAGTGATCAAGCTAGATAGCAGCACTTGAGGTCAAAGCAAAAATTGGGACTGATTTTCACTCTGCAAATGGTTTTGAAAATAATTTCCAGAAAGTTCTAAAAATACCGGGAAAGTAAGCAAATAGCATTCCAGGCTAATAACTGTGATGACCAACATTGATTTAATATGCATTTTTTTAAAAAATAAGTATCACCTAGACTTATAATTTGTAGAGGCTGTAGGACATATGAATTCTGTATTTATCTATCTCCCCATATATCACAGAATTAAAGTCCTTATCTACCGTAAGGTGACAAAACATCCCAGTTTGCCCAACACAGGTCCATTTATATTTCTTTCCAGGATAGTTATTAATATAGTATTAATCCTTTTCATTCACAAGTATCCTGCTTTAGATGATAACTTATATGTCACCTATAATAAAGGGCTAAGATGAAAAATGTGATAAAATACCAATTACCTACAACTGACCTACCAAACCCCTTTCATGAACTGATTCTTCTTCTAGTCTGCTTTTGAGGAAAGGTTCTTACCAGGATTTTAAAGATTTTATTTTTTTTTATTTATTCATGAGAGACAGAGAGAGAGACAGAGGCAGAGGGAGAAGCAGGCTCCCCGCGGAGCAGGGAGCCCGATGCGGGACTCGATCCCAGGACCCTGGGATCATGACCTGAGCCGAAGGCAGACGCTTAACCGACTGAGCCACCCAGGCGTCCCTCTTACCAGGATTTTAAAAGTCTTCCAAGGTTTAAAAAAAAAAAAAAAAGTCTTCCAAGGTATCAACTCAGATTAAATCAAATCTCCTTGTACTTTCTCTGTATTACTGTGTTAACATTATCAATCATTTTTTAAATGGACTTATATTCCATATATTACATCGAAATAAGAAATTATGCATTTTAACAAAATTTTGAATGGGTGAAAAAGGGAAAGAAACATGTGATTCTGTAATCCCAATGGAGTTAAGCTTTTATTGAACTATGATAAAGCTCATACCAACGTGAAGTCCCACACAGATGTTTAGTGAATAAATTCCAAGGATGATATTTGTGAATTACCTGTGGTTAATGGATAATGCAAAAGGGGCCATGTTAGACCGTAAGAATCTGCAGTAATTCACAATTATATAAAATAGATTCCTATGATGAAAATAATCAAATTTTCTGGCTGAGAGCTATTTATTATTTCCTTTCAAAGTTTAGGATCCTGGGGGAGTGGCATTCAAATAAGCTTGCAAATGTCTAAGCTGGTTTAGAAGAAAATGACTTAAAAAATTAAACCTTGTCATTGTCCTACATTCATCCCCAAGTGTAAGGAAAACTACACTGGGGGGCTCCACAGTGATATTATTAAAAAGTTTACATTTTGGGATGCCTGGGTGGCTCAGTCGGTTAAGCGTCTGCCTTCAGCTCAGGTCATGATCCCAGGGTCCTGGGATCGAGTCCCGCATCGGGCTCCCTGCTCCGCGGGGAGCCTGCTTCTCCCTCTGCCTCTGCCTCTCTCTCTCTCTATCTCTCATGAATAAATAAATAAAATCTTTAAAAAAAAAAAAAAGTTTACATTTTGATAATGTTCCCATTTTCTACTTTACAACATTATTTACTCCAAAAAAGCAAAATTATCCATATTAGCAGTACTAAATACGACTTTAGCTTCTTCAAAATACTAACAGTTAGTTTTAAATAAAAAGCCTTACCTTATAGTCAGAGACATCAGGAGAATAATCGGACGTTAGTTCCAAAAGCTACAAAAGAAGAAAGAGCCCACAAATACACAAACTCTGCGGTTCCTCTCCTCCGCCCCTGAGAAAATGTGCCAGGTTGGGGCGCCCACCCCACCACTCTGGGGGCCCTACCATGAACCTATGGCAAAACAGGGGTTCCAGTGGGAAAGGTTTCTTTGGTTTGGGGGAGGATGTTGGGGGGTGGCTGGTGATATGTAGAGCCTTTTTTACTGAGTACTTGCTATGTTCCAGACATTGGGCTAAGCCATTTTTATTCATTCACGAAATAATAAGTAGGCACCTACTATGTACCAGGCATGAGAACAGGACAGATATGATCTGGAAAGGTCTACATACATATACATACATAATCCTGAGCTGCTAATGAGTAAGTTTATTTGGAGGGCGGATAATCTTTTTTGTTGTAATTGTTGTGGTTTTAAAGTATACCTTAAATGCAATCTTTTCTCCAACTTGAGGAGCAGCTGCTAACAGTGGTAACAAACCGTAGTCCTTCTTGTGTGTCTCTACTGGATTCTGAAAAACAGCATTAGTCATGGGACTCTGTTAATGGTGAAAAAAAGCGAACCCGTGACCCCCACTCCAGACACACCCTGTGGGAGAAGGGGAAGAGGTATGCTCAGGAGAAATCATACTTGCCTGGATAATAGTAGATGAGTTCGTGACCATTTCATTTAATTGCTGGTGCTTCTGATATTCGGCGTTTCTATTTAACACCAAGGAAACGGCCTGCCCTCGGCCTCGGCCTCTCCCCCGCATCCCCCGCCCCCTAGCTCCCCTCCAAGAAAGAAGGTCCTCTCCTCTCCCCCAACCTCTTCCCAAGCTGGCGGGGAGAGTCACGTTGGGAGGAGGGGCAGGAGGGGCGGGTCTGGCACCGTTGGCTTCAGAATGCTTCCACGGGGCAGCGCCGGGAGTCTGGGAGCAGGGCCCCGGGCCCGGACAGCCTCGTCCTGCAAAGAGGCCTACCGGCTTCAGGAACCCGGCAGCGCGCTCCGGGGTGCTCTTGGACACCGTGCACTGGTCGTCTGACTCTGAGCTAGAGTCTGAACTAGAAGACGATGTTCTGATTGTCTTGCCCTTGACAGCAGTAGAGTTAAAGCCAGTTTTGGCGGCCACTTTGTTTGCAGCTGTGTTTTTGGTAGAGGGTCCCTCCTTTGATGACTCAGTTGATATCTTCTCTGAGGAATTTCTGACCTCCAAGATGACATGGCTGAGACCATCGCTGGTTGATTCATGGTAAGACTCGGACTCTGAGGAGGAAATGGGACTCTCTTTTGTACTAATGCCCGGGCCACCTTTCCTTTTGGCTTTGACCAGGCTGTTTCTAGCAGGTGAGCCTTTCGGAGGACCACAGTTTGGGGCGGCCCAGTCCTTCACTGTCTGTGCTTTGGAAGACCTGGAGTTCTTTGTCTGCTTTTTATATTCACATTTCTCCTTTCTCTTTGGTGATTTTCTCTTGGTTTCTTCGTCATCACCATCCACTACACTACACATGGCTTTGTTTTTCCTCTTGCTTTTTTTCCTCACACTCAGATCTATGACAGCTTTTGGTTCTAGATCCAAGGTCTTATCATTATTGTTCTCTTGCTTCTTCCAATGCTTCTTTGAATTTTTGTAATCTAGTTCAGTTTCTTCACCCTCCTCCAACTTAAATGCCCTCTTCTTTGCTTTTTTAGGTAATAAATGACTATCATCACCATTCTTGATGGTCACGGTGTTCTCAGCAGCTGCTCTCTCTTCTAATTTAACTCTATCAAAACAACAAGAGAAAAAGCCGCAGTGAGTAATTCATAAGCACGTCTCCAGGACACAGTTATATACTGGGATGGTTGTATATTATCATTGCCACTAGGCAATGAAAAAATGTCAAATCACTTAAGGACAAAAGACTCTTTTTGACAAAATGGCCTATATGGTATCACTTACGGTCAACTTTCAAATGACTAGTTTTATTTATTGTGTATCTACTGCATCTCAAATATTTTCTAGACCTTTAATCTAAATGCCACCATGAAGTAGATATCCTTCATTTTAAAATAGATCACAAAATTACAGTTCAGACATGTAATCCGCCCAAGATCCACAGCTGATAAGCAGTAGAAATGGGATTCAAACCGCCGTTTGTCTAACTTCAAAGTTCACGATCTTTCCACTCTATTAGACTGCGTATCCCAAATGGTGATAATGCAGAGTATCCATTTTTGTTTTTAAATGTGGGCTGCTTTTTCTTAAAATCAGATTTTACTTTTATTCTGTTGAAATTTAGGAAAAAATAACAAGTTATGTTCTCTGGGATAGTGACAAGCCATTGTAAAATTCAATTCTGTGATTATTTATTTTATGTATCAACTTGACTGGGCCGTGGGTGCCCAGAGATGTGGTTAAACACTGTTCTGGGTTTGTCTATGAAGGTGTTTCTAGATGAGATTTACATTTGAATTGGTACACTAAGTCAAACAGATTGCCCAACCCAATGTGAGTGGGCCTCACCCAATCCACAGAAGGCCTGAATGGAATTCCCTCTCTCTGCCCAACTGTCTGAGCTGGGACCTCAGCCTTCTCCTGCCTTCAGACTCAAACTAGGACTGGAACTTATACCATCAACACCCTGGATCTCAAGCCTTCGGACTTGGAATGCAACCATATCATTGGTTCTCCTGGGTCTCCAGCTTGCTAACGGTGGATCTTGGGACCTCTCAGCCTCCATAATCTCATGAGCCAATTCCTTATAACAAGTTCATATCTATATATATACATCTATTATCGCCATTGTTTCTGTTTCTCTGGAGAACCCTAACACACTCCATCCAAAATTGTTATCATAGTAAAGAAATTCTGTTGTTCCATGAACTGGCAACAGCTAATTCTGTTTTTTGTGCAGTCCAATGATGGACTGTCCCCAGTGTCAAGTACATAGCGGGTGCTTAAAATTGCCTGCTAAAAACAGACATTATACTTTTAATACATTTATATCCAGCTATATATTTCATCAAGTTTTTTTAGTGACCACAGAAAGATTAGATAATCATATTTGGAAAAAAAAGTATAACTGGCGAATAAGAAGATACAGGCATTTAAAAACAATTTTTTATGGGATAGTAATCCTGTGATTTATCACAATGTGGTAGCTGAAAAAAAATCCACAATTATTCTTCAGAATACACAAATACACAGACACATACAAATCAAAGTAAAATCAAAGCTACTGATATCAGGATAAAGACAGAAATAAAAGTCTGCAAGATCAAGGATTTAATTTATAAAAACACATTACTCTCTATTCCCAGGATGGACCTCAGCATCTAGCAGCAAGGAAGTAATTCTCAAATGGGCAAAAAATAGGTTGGCATCCTGTGAATCTAAGAACTACTGGGGAACTTGCTGTATATTGGATTGTCCCTTGACATTCTTGATAAATTGGTTTTACTTCTAGCAATGTTATGATTCAAGCTTCAATCCTGAGGCAACCAGTTAGGACCAAATTTCCCATCAAACTTTGAAAATGGTTGCAAGACTCTCCGTTCAGTCCTGTGGTTTACTAAATCACTGGAACACAGCACCTGCTGCCATTCAGAGGAGGCTCCAACACCTTCACGCTTTCAAAACCCCGCCGTTGGCATCACCTCACCTATTCTGAAGACATCGGATCTGTGGATATTGGCTTAAAGGTCCTGCGATTGTTACAGCCTCACTCACTCTCTGCTGTCCCTGGGGAGAATCATTTCCGTTTGGAACACAGTAAGATTGAGAGACAAACTGCCATCCAGAGGATAAGAAATGGTTCATTAGGGTCTGCTGAGTTACCATTCCTTTCAGGGTGTACACTTTCCCTGGGAATGTCCTTCATTTCTCTTCCTGTATCACAGATAACAAATGTAGCCGTCCTTGTACGAAGAGAAGTGAATTAACTATGTAAGCGGTGCCTGGGTGGCTCAGTCGTTAAGCGTCTGCCTTCGGCTCAGGTCATGATCCCAGGGTCCTGGGATCGAGCCCCATGTCGGGCTCCCTGCTCTGCAGGGAGCCTGCTTCTCCCTCCCCTACTCCCCCTCCTTGTGTTCCTGCTCTCTCTATCTCTCTCTCTTTGTCAAGTAAATAAAATCTTAAAAAAAAAAAAAGAATTACCTATGTAATTAGCAATAAAAGAGATTTAATTCCAAGAAGTTTTTTTTTTTTTAAAGATTTTATTTATTTATTTGAGAGAGAGAGAATGAGAGACAGAGAGCACGAGAGGGAAGAGGGCAGAGGGAGAAGCAGACCCCCTGCCGAGCAGGGAGCACGATGTGGGACTTGATCCCGGGACTCCAGGATCATGACCTGAGCCGAAGGCAGTCGCTTAACCAACTGAGCCACCCAGGCGCCCCCAAGAAGTTTTTAAACAGACTCTTCAATGTTCAGGCAAACTCTTTGCAGGGCAAGCTGGGTGGTATTATCAAAATGTGAAGCACTCCCTCTATTTATTTTTTTAAGATTTATTTATGAGAGAGAGAGAGAGAGAGAGAGCATGCACCCAAGCAGGTGGGGGGAGGGGCAGAGGGAGAGAATCTTTAAGCAGACTCCCCACTGAGCGCGGAGCCCAATTCAGGGCTCAATCTCACAACCCATGAAATCACGACCTAAGCAGAGACCAAGAGTCTGACACTCAACCGACTGAGCCACCCAGGCACCCCAAAATGCAAGGCGCTCCCTTTAAATGTGCAATTTCATTTCTAGGATTCTATCGTACAGAAATACAGCCACACCCAAATGCACAGCCTGATACCCCAAACCCACTGCCTGCCAAGGCCAAAGTGACTGGATTCAAATCCTTCTTCTCCCACTTTAAGTAGAATTTTTAAATAGTACCTCAACCTTTCTCATTTGTAAAACTGGGGACAGTGATAATAATTACAACAGTCAGATGAGCTACCATCTATGTTTACAGCAGTGCCAGACTCAGAGCAAGTACTCTCCAAATGCTAACTCTAATTTTTATTAATACAATAATCGTTAGTCCAGTGAGGACAGGAGTTGGCGGGTTTTTAATAAATTTGTCCCACCAAATGGAGGTGAAATCCAACAAGGAGAATGAAAAGGTAGAGGTGCACCCTCTCTGGGTCCCCTCAGTTCCCTGCAGCCTCCCTCCTGCCTGGCTGCTGCATTATCATCTTCAGAGAGGTTAAGGTACTTGACCAAGGGAACACAGCTAATGAGTCATGATTCAAACCTAGGGTTCTGACTCCAGACCTTGAACTCTTAATCATTCTGCTCTCTTACCTTTCACACAATACTGAACAAAAGTAACTCATATATTGTTGGCATAAATACAGACCTGTACAACTTTTCTGGAGGCCAATTTGACAGTACTTACCAAATTTTAAAATCTGACCAAAAAGTACCTATTCTAGGAATGTATCCTGCTGAACCACTGCCCAAGTACACAAGGCCGTACAAGGATGCTCGCTACAGCGGTATGTACCAGTGAAACACAAAACAACCGTCATGGGGAGCGGCTGGCTGGCTGGCTCAGTTGATGGAGTGTGTGACTTTTGATCTCAGGGTTGTGTTTGGGCCCCATGCTGGATGCAGAGATTACTTAAAAACAAAATCTTAAAACAAAACAAAACAAAAATGCCATGGTCTAAATGTTTGGGTCCCTGTAAAATTCGTTTGTTGAAACCCTAACCGCCAAGGTGATGGAATTAGGAGGTGGGGACTTTGGAAGGTGCTTAGGTCATGACGGTGGAACCCTCACGAACCAGATTCGTGCTCCTATAAAAGAGACCCTATAGCCCTCCCTAGTCCCTTCCACAGTGAGGGCACAGTGAGAAGGTGCCATCTATGAACCAGAAAGCAAGCCTCACCAGACACTGAATCTGCTGGCACCTTGATCTTGGACTCCCCGCCTCTAGAACTGTGAGAAATAAATTCCTGTTGTTTATAAGCTACCCAGTTTATGGTATTTTTATCATAGCAGCCCAAATGAACGAAGATAACAACCTAAAAGGTCCATTTGTAAGAGGATGGTTAAAGAAATTGACATGGTCATGTAAAAGAATACTACATGGCATTTAAAAAGAATGATGCAGGGCGCCTGGGTGGCTCAGATGGTTAAGCGTCTGCCTTTGGCTCAGGTCATGATCCCAGGGGTCCTGCGTTGGGCTCCCTGCTCAGCGGGGAGCCTGCTTCTTCCTCTCCTCCTGCCCCTCCCCCTGCTTATTCCCTCCATCTCTCGCTTGCAAAAATAAAAAAATTAAAAAAAAGAATGATGTACATCACATACTATATACCTCAAATGAAAGATACCCATGATGTTAGGTAAAAAAGTGAGGTGCAGACAATATGTTTATTATGATGACATGTGTATTTAAAAAAGTATAAGTATGTATGTTTGCATATGTATGGAAAAAATCTGGGAAGACAGAGCCCAAACTAAACTGAGGGTACTTCCAGAGAGTAGGGTGTGGGAAGAGTATGTAGAAGAGAAATAAGGGACTTTTTACCTTGAACTATTTTGAAGTATAAGGTTTTTTTTTTGTCTGTCAGAGCAGAAAAAGATTCTGGGGGCTTGAGAGAATGGGCTGTGAGGAAATGGCCATGGGGAAATGGCCTCTCAAGCTTCCTACCACCTGGCTCCACCTTTCCTCATTAGACTTCTCTCAGTACTCCCAGCAATCCCTACAGAATCCTTCTGCAGTCAGACTTACCTCTTCACCAAGTCAGTCTAGCTTTTGCCTCTACAACTCTCCTGGGCCATCTAACATTTCCATTTCTAACATGTCCATCAAAGAACTGCAAAAGTTGGGGCGCCTGGGTGGCTCAGTTGGTTAAGCGACTGCCTTCGGCTCAGGTCATGATCCTGGAGTCCCGGGATCGAGTCCCGCATC